>NC_057811.1:147069634-147077651 GCF_018294505.1 Triticum aestivum
CCCCCGCACCCCGCCGCCCTCGCCGCCCCTCGCCTGAGCCAGCCGAGCCCCGCCGGAGCCCGCCCCCGACGAGGTATACCTCGCTGCCGTTCGTTGCCGGTTTTGTTTTAAAAAAAACCGTTCGTTTAAAAAAAACCCTAGATCGGTTTTTTTGCGGTTTTGTTATTTTGTGAGCGTTCACCGACACGTTCGTTTTAGCGAACGCGTTCGTCGGATTTTCTCTGTTAACGAACGTCCGTTCTTTAACCATTCGTCCGTTTTTTATTTTTCGTCGGATTTTCCGCGATTATCTCAGATCTCGATTTCTGATCGAATCTTCGTTTCTGTTTAACTTTTCGCTCGTTTATCGGAATCAGGCGATTCAAGTGCCTAGAGTTTCGTCTCGAAATTGTCTTTCTGTTTAACCTAATCAAACAAGTTTTTTCTACTGTAAAGTTTGACCTAGATCCAGATTAGTAAACGAAGCCTGTTTCTTTCGCAGTTTGACTTTCGTTGCTTCGTTCGAGTTGATTCTTTTTGCAAACCGGAGTTCTTAAGTTGAACTTTCTGGTTTGATCTTTCATTCGAGTTTTACCTGTGCATTAGATGAGTACTTATTGTTTGCTTGTTTGTTTGCGATAGATTACCCGGAGTGTGCTGCTTATTACTTCGAATCGCTAGGTTTTGCGGATCATCAGCAAGGCAAGTAACACGTTGATCATACCTTTCCAATCCCAGTTTTTATTGCATTAGATCTATTCCTCAAACATTGCATGATTAGGATCTAATTAAATTGTGGGTATTGGGAAGTAGTTGAGGTAGTACCTATTACCTGTTTTCTTATCAAACCCTTGGGAGTTACTTCTACGTTGCTATTGTATTGCCATGCTATGCTCGTAGACGTGGATTGGGTTTGAGAGATATTCACGACAGATGTGAGATTGTTAATAATGGTTTACCTAAGGTGGCAACTAAAACTCACATCTGGGTGGATTGAGGCACCTGGAGAATCCAGTGTTGTCTGTTTGTATAAGGACCGCCACCCAGGCTCAAAGGGATCATAAGATTATTCATGCTAGAAACTTCCGTGTGCAGCCACAAGCTATTATGGGCTCTAGCATAGTTGAGTAGGTTACATGATCTCTTGAAGAGGTGGGCTAGCAGATGTAGGGGAAAGTAGGTGTACCGGTCCACCCGGAGTAAAGAGTGATTGTTCCTGAAAGACTATGTCTCGGTCATCCGTTTCTCAAACATCATGCAGTGCGAGAATCAAGCGGAGGCGATCAAGTCTTGTGGGGAAAAGTGCACAAACCTCTGCAGAGTGTACAAACTAATCATTGTTAGCTGTGTCCCCGGTTATGGACAACTTGAGTATCTAGTACTTGGATTATCAAGTGAATCTCATCACCATGTTACTCTTAATTAATTTTGTTGGGTTAATGATGATTCTTAATTGGGATTGAGATGCTGTCAACCATCTCAATGTTTCACAACCACCATGATAGTTAAATAAAATTTATTCCTTTACAGTAGGGAAAAATTGGCTTTCCGCAAAAACTTTAACCATAGAGCTTTCCACCAGCCATATATGCATGTAGTATAGCCTTATTATTGTTCATTATTCTCTATGTGTTGCTTTGCCAGCATATTCCATGTGCTGACCCATTTTTCGGGCTGCAACGTTTCATGTTGCAGACTTTTCAGACGACGAGTAAGGTGCCTTAGGTCGTGGTCTTATACTCAGTGATGCCGCTGGAGTTGATGGACTCACTTATCTTCCAAGTCTTCCGCTGTTATCATTTTTAGATGGCCTTAAGCCATATTTATCATACTTAATCTCTTTGGAGATATTCGATGTAATAAGTGTGTGATTGCTACTCTGTTATAAATCCTCCATTTGTACTGTGCGTGTCAGCATTACTGATCCAGGGATGACACTGGTGCACAACAACACAGACCATTTGAGGTCTGGTCGCTACAAAGGTGGTATCAGAGCACACGCTGACTGTAGGACACGACCACTGAGCTTAAGCCCTAGAACACTTCTGTCTTCCCATTTTCTGACCCCTCTCCACTTTCTACTCTTTTAGGAATGGCGGATGCAAGGAGCAAGTTCATGCAACCAGATGAAGACACGCCTTTTGGTCGACACTTGAAGGAAGTCACTAAGTATTTGAACATAGGAATACCAAGCATTACCGGAACCTACAACGCCACATTACCCGAAGAGGAGAGCTGGACGATTCAAGTTCACATTCCAGGAAGGACGTTTGTACCAGTTACTGAACCCATAAGATTGGTTTTCGAAGCACCAACCTGGAGTTTAGGGAAGAGCATGGCCGCACACATCGCTATGGGACGCATTGGAGAAGTTTACCACCAGGAGCTTAAGGATACAATTTATCAGATTTGTGGACACCGAGACGCTCAATGGGAGATGATCAGAACCAAGAAGGATGGATCAATTGCAGCTTTCATCCAGGAGCAAAACCAACATATTCGTCGCCAGGAGAACCAGATGTGCACGGACAAGGAAGAACTGAAGAAGGCATTGACAAAGATCAAGGAGCTGGAGGAAGAACTCAAGGCTACACGCGAGGATTATATGGAGGAAATCATCGCACTAGTAGGGAAGAATGACGACCTGGAGAAGAAGATTGGAGTATTCATGGGAAATCCAGTGCCAAAAGCAGAAGATGACGAATGCACTTGTCCGGATAACTACATCATCATCGATGACACCGACTCGGAACCAAGTGAAGATGACTTTGTTGATGAAGCTGGAGCAGACATCATGGAGTCTTCAACTGATCAGAATTTCTAGTAGACCACCATATCAGTAGTAGTTTTCCCCCATTTAATAGTATAGTTCAAGCACTTTGTAACGCTAGTTAGATCGATTGTTATGCCTTTTTTGAATTGATTGAGTGATATTGATTGTATTTGTCTCATGAGCATATGGGTAGTGTTTTCCCTCTAGACCTCATTCTATTCTTAACTCTCATCTTTTCTAACCTATCAGATGCCTCCGAGACGCGACACCGGATTTGTTTTCCCACCGGAGATCACCCAGTTGATTCAGCAACAGAATGCCCTGATGCAAGTGTTAGTGCAGAACCAAGGCAACAACAACAACAACCCACCGCCACCACCACTTGTTGATCACTTAGCCCGTTTCCTAAGGCTAAACCCGCCGGTGTTTTCCAGTAGCACCGAGCCGATTGTTGCAGATGATTGGCTCCACAAAGTTGGAAGGGAGTTGACCACTGCAGGATGCACAGATGCGGAAAGAGTGCGTTTTACCGCACATCAGCTTGATGGACCCGCAGCATCATGGTGGGAGAATTATACAGCCACGCACCCTATTGACACTGTCACATGGGACCAGTTTCAACAAGCTTTCCGTATAGCTCATGTTTCAGCAGGAGCTATGGCTATGAAGAAGCGCGAGTTTCGCAACCTACGCCAAGGAGGATGCACCGTAGGCCAGTATGTGGAGGATTTCAGTAAGTTAGCACGTTATGCACCAGATGACGTTGCTACAGATGCTGCCAAGCAGGAGAAATTTTGGAAGGACTGAATGATGAACTGAGTATGCAGTTGATGGTAGCAACTTTCAAAAACTACCAGGAGCTGGTAGATAGAGCTCTCATGATTGAAGGGAAGCAACAGCAGATTGAAAATCGTAAGAGGAAGTATGGACAAGGGAAGTATAACTCAGGAGCTCAACAGAAGCCTCGTTTTGCCCCGAAGCCGGGAGGACAGTTTCAACATACCCATGGAGGAGGTAGTTCGCACAACCATAATGGCTCTAAAAATGGTAATGGGAATGGAGGAAGCAACGGACAGAACCGCACCAACCCATCTACCCCAGCCAAGAGGGACCTGAGCCAAGTCACTTGCTTTAAGTGCCAGAAGACTGGACATTATGCCAATGAATGTCCTGAAGCCCAAAATGGAAATGGCAATGGAAGCTCTAGGAAGAAGCCGAACCCGTTCAACAAAGGACATGTGAACCACGTGAGCATGGAGGAGGTTGAAGCTCAGCCTGATGCAGTAATAGGTAAGTTTTTGGTCAAGTCATTTACTGCAACCGTTCTTTTCGATACTGGTGCATCACATTCATACATATCAAGGGGATTTGTGAATAAGTTTAAGCTGTCCACCAAAGTTCTCAGAACCCCTATGTTAGTAACCTCGCCAGGAGCAGAGTATATGGCAAGCCAAGGATGTTTCAGATACCATTGGCCATTGGTAGGCATGTTTTCCCCTCAGACCTAATAGTTTTGGAGTCACAAGGTTTGGATGTGATTTTGGGAATGGATTGGCTATCGTTGTATGGAGGAAACATCGATTGTGCCAACAAGACGATTTTGCTTACCACCCCGGAAGGAAAAAGGATCAAGTATGTATCCCGGCATATGCCGAAGAGGACTCAAGTGAATTCCTTATCAGGAGTTGTACAGGAGGAAGTACCAGTGGTGAAGGATTATCCGGATGTATTTCCAGAAGAGTTGCCAGGCATGCCACCGGATAGAGACATTGAGTTCTTGATTGAACTTTTGCCAGGCACAGGGCCAATATCTAAGAGACCGTACCGGATGCCCGCAAAAGATTTGGAGGAAATTAAGAAGCAGATCAAGGAGTTACTGGATAAAGGCTATATTCGCCCAAGTTCGTCACCTTGGGGATCACCAGTACTTCTAGTGGAAAAGAAAGATGGATCGCTGAGGATGGTTGTTGATTACCGTGGATTGAATGAAGTGACCATCAAAAACAAGTACCCGCTGCCGATGATCAATGATTTGTTTGACCGCCTACAAGGAGCTAAAGTATTTTCCAAGATCGATCTACGATCAGGATACCATCAGTTAAAGATTCGAGAGTAGGATATACCTAAGACGGCTTTTACCACCAGATATGGATTGTATGAGTATACCGTTATGTCATTTGGTCTGACTAACGCACCTGCCTATTTCATGAACCTGATGAACAAAGTGTTTATGGAGTTTTTGGATAAGTTCGTCGTGGTGTTCATTGACGATATTTTAGTCTTTTCCAAGAATGAGGAAGAGCATGAGGAGCATTTGCGATTGGTACTTGAGAAGCTCAGAGAGCATCAGCTATACGCCAAGTTCAGCAAGTGTCAATTTTGGCTGAAGGAAGTTGGATTCCTTGGACATGTTATTTCGGGAGAAGGAATAGCAGTAGACCCTGCCAAGGTTGACACAGTGATAAGTTGGGAATCACCCACGACAGTTGGAGAAATCCGGAGTTTTCTTGGACTTGCAGGATACTACCGGAGATTCATCGAGAATTTCTCGAGGGTTGCTAAGCCCATGACTGAACTATTGAAAAAGGACACCAAATTCAATTGGACTGAGGAATGTGAAGCTAGTTTCCAAGAGTTGAAGAAACGATTGGTTACATCACCAGTGTTGATTCTGCCAGATCAACGCAAGGATTATGAAGTTTATTGCGACGCTTCTCGTCGAGGACTTGGAGCAGTGCTTATGTAGGAAGGAAGAGTTGTGTCATATGCTTCACGACAACTTAAACCCCATGAGAAGAATTATGCTACGCACGATTTGGAGTTAGCAGCCGTGGTGCATGCATTGAAGACATGGAGACATTTTCTCATCGGAAACCATTGTGAGGTGTACACAGATCACAAGAGTTTGAAGTATATTTTCACGCAGAAGGAGTTAAATCTCAGACAGAGGATATGGTTGGAGCTCATAAAGGACTATGATATGAGATTGCATTATCACCCAGGAAAGGCTAACGTAGTAGCAGACGCGTTGAGCCGCAAGAGTCATGTCAACACCCTCATGACAGGAGAGTTACCTCAGGAGTTAGTCGAGGACCTTCGCGAACTATGTTTGGAGATAGTCCCAAGAGGCTATTTAGCAACACTGGAAATTCAGTCTACCTTGATGGAAAGGATCAGAGAAGCTCAGAAGACAGACAAGGAGATTGAAGAGATAAAGGAGAAGATGAGCAAAGGAAAAGCCAAGGGATTTCGTGAGGATGAGCACGATACCTTATGGTTTGGGGACCGCGTATATGTGCCAAATGATCCGGAGATCAGGAAGTTGATTTTGCAAGAAGCCCATGATTCACCGTACTCGATTCCCCCAGGAAATACCAAGATGTATTTGGATCTGAAAAATACTTTCTGGTGGACCAGAATAAAGAAGGATATTGCGGAGTATGTAGCAGTTTGTGATGTATGTCAGAGAGTGAAGGCAGAGCATCAGAAGCCAGCAGGATTGCTACAACCATTGCCGATACCCGAATGGAAGTGGGATAAAATAGGCATGGATTTTATCACGGGATTACCCAGGACTCGTTCGGGCTATGACTCAATATGGGTTGTAGTCGACCGTTTGACGAAAGTGGCTCATTTCATTCCAGTGAAGACCACTTACACCAGTGCTAAGTTGGCAAAAATATACATGACCAGGATCGTATGTTTGCATGGAGTTCCGAGGACCATTGTATCAAACAGAGGAACCCAATTTACCTCGAAGTTTTGGAAGCAGTTACATGAAACATTGCGAACCAGGCTAGAATTTAGTACAGCTTTTCACCCGTAGACAGATGGACAGACCGAGAGAGTCAACCAGATTTTGGAGGACATGTTAAGAGCTTGTGCACTAGATTATGGATCTAGTTGGGACGACAATTTGCCATATGCGGAGTTTTCATATAACAACAGTTATCAGACCAGTTTGAAGATGGCCCCTTTTGAAGCCTTGTACGGAAGGAGGTGTAGAACACCGTTGTTATGGGACGAAGTTGGAGACCATCAGTTGTTTGGACCAGATTTGATTAAGGAGTCTGAATAGAAAGTGAGGTTGATTCGCGATAGGCTCAAGGTAGCCCAGTCCAGGCAGAAGAGTTATGCTGATTCTAAACGAAAGGAGACAGTTCACGAAGTCGGAGACCGAGTTTATCTTCGAGTATCACCACTTCCAGGAGTGAAGCGCTTTGGAGTTAAGGGAAAGTTAGCGCCCCGTTTTATCGGACCATACAGAGTTTTGGAACGTATGGGAGAAGTTGCCTACAAGCTAGAATTGCCCGAAGGATTGTCTGGAGTTCATGATGTATTTCACGTTTCCCAGTTGAAGAAGTGCCACGCAGAGATGGCTGAGATGCCACTGAGAGATACTGTGCCACTGGAAGCGATTCAGCTGGAAAGTGATTTGACCTATGAGGAGAAACCAGTTAAGATTCTTGAGTATGCCAGCCGAGTTACCCGCAGTAAGGTTATCAAGTTTTGCAAAGTCCAGTGGAGTCACCACACGGAAGATCAAGCCACCTGGGAGCGAGAGGAAGATCTACGGAAGGACCACTCCCACCTGTTTTCTAGCCAACCCGAATCTCGAGGGCGAGATTCATCTTAAGGGGGGTAGGTTTGTAACATCCCAAATTTTCAATTTGGTATGTTATACATAGATCATCATTGCATATCATATTTTATTGCATTTTGGACAAATCCTCGATAAATCCTAAGCAACTCAAGGACCCTCGGAGAGAGTTGGGGATTTTCTCAAATTTTCATATTTGATTTTCATCAAATAATAAAACGAGGATTTTGGTTTTAATTATTTTTCCCTCCGGAAAAATATTTCATTTAAAAATAAATGAGAGGAGAAAATATGACTTCTCCAAAACAATTGAAATATTGGAGGAAAAATGTTAAAATCATTTATTGGAATTTATTTGGATTTTATTTGCAATTTTAATTCATTAAAAATATTGCATGTTTTCATAAAATTATTTTGTGTCAAAAAAATGTTCACCCTATTCTAGATTTTCTAACTAGACGGGGAAAATTTATTTTATATTTTTTGGACTTTTATTTATTTTTCTATGAATTTTTCGGCGAAACGTTTAAAAAAAATGCGCCGCGCCCGACCGGGCCGAAGCCCAGCCGAGCCGACGGCCCGCCCGCGCCGTCTCCTTCCCCAGAACGCCGCCCGCCGCCGCCGGAGTCTGGCTTGGACACGGGAGCCGCCGCCGCCTTTGCCCC
>NC_057811.1:147078229-147300735 GCF_018294505.1 Triticum aestivum
CAGCCCGCCGCCCTCGCCGCCCCTCGCCGGAGCCAGCCGAGCCCCGCCGGAGCCCGCCCCCGACGAGGTATACCTCGCCGCCGTTCGTTGCCGGTTTTGTTTTAAAAAAACCGTTCGTTTTAAAAAAAACCTAGATCGGTTTTTTTTGCGGTTTTGTTATTTTGTGAGCGTTCACCGACACGTTCGTTTTAGCGAACGCGTTCGTCGAATTTTCTCTGTTAACGAACGTCCGTTCTTTTTCGTCGGATTTTCCGCGATTATCTCAGATCTCGATTTCTGATCGAATCTTCGTTTCTGTTTAACTTTTCGCTCGTTTATCGGAATCAGGCGATTCAAGCGCCTACAGTTTCGTCTCGAAATTCTCTTTCCGTTTAACCTACTCAAACAAGTTTTTGCTACGGTAAAGTTTGACCTAGATCCAGATTAGTAAACGAAGCTTGTTTCTTTCGCAGTTTGACTTTCGTTGCTTCGTTCGAGTTGATTCTTTTTGCAAACCGGAGTTCTTAAGTTGAACTTTCTGGTTCGATCTTTCATTCGAGTTTTACCTGTGCATTAGATGAGTACTTATTGTTTGCTTGTTTGTTTGCGATAGAGTACCCGGAGTGTGCCGCTTGTTACTTCGAATCGCTAGGTTTTGCGGATCATCAGCAAGGCAAGTAACACTTTGATCATACCTTTCCAATCCCAGTTTTTATTGCATTAGATCTATTCCTCAAACATTGCATGATTAGGATCTAATTAAATTGTGGGTATTGGGAAGTAGTTGAGGTAGTACCTATTACCTGTTTTCTTATCAAACCCTTGGGAGTTACTTCTACGTTGCTATTGTATTGCCATGCTATGCTCGTAGACGTGGATTGGGTTTGAGAGATATTCACGACAGATGTGAGATTGTTAATAATGGTTTACCTAAGGTGGCAACTAAAACTCACATCTGGGTGGATTGAGGCACCTGGAGAATCCAGTGTTGTCTGTTTGTATAAGGACCGCCACCCAGGCTCAAAGGGATCATAAGATTATTCATGCTAGAAACTTCCGTGTGCAGCCACAAGCTATTATGGGCTCTAGCATAGTTGAGTAGGTTACATGATCTCTTGAAGAGGTGGGCTAGCAGATGTAGGGGAAAGTAGGTGTACCGGTCCACCCGGAGTAAAGAGTGATTGTTCCTGAAAGACTGTGTCTCGGTCATCCGTTTCTCAAACATCATGCAGTGCGAGAATCAAGCGGAGGCGATCGAGTCTTGTGGGGAAAAGTGCACAAACCTTTGCAGAGTGTACAAACTAATCATGGTTAGCCGTGTCCCCGGTTATGGACAACTTGAGTATCTAGTACTTGGATTATCAAGTGAATCTCATCACCATGTTACTCTTAATTAATTTTGTTGGGTTAATGATGATTCTTAATTGGGATTGAGATGCTGTCAACCATCTCAATGTTTCACAACCACCATGATAGTTAAATGAAATTTATTCCTTTGCAGTAGGGAAAAATTGGCTTTCCGCAAAAACTTTAACCATAGAGCTTTCCACCAGCCATATATGCATGTAGTATAGCCTTATTATTGTTCATTATTCTCTATGTGTTGCTTTGCCAGCATATTCCATGTGCTGACCTGTTTTTCGGGCTGCAACGTTTCATGTTGCAGACTTTTCAGACGACGAGTAAGGTGCCTTAGGTCGTGGTCTTATACTCAGTGATGCCGCTGGAGTTGATGGACTCACTTATCTTCCAAGTCTTCCACTGTTATCGTTTTTAGATGGACTTAAGCCATATTTATCATACTTAATCTCTTTGGAGATATTCGATGTAATAAGTGTGTGATTGCTACTCTGTTATAAATCCTCCATTTGTACTGTGCGTGTCAGCATTACTGATCCAGGGATGACACTGGTGCACAGCAGCACAGACCATTTGAGGTTTGGTCGCTACAGGGTTAGTTTGAACTGAACTAACCCCAAAAAAATCTAACCCACCCAAGAGGTGCTTATTTGGGTTAGTTCTTCTCGGGAGACTAAAAACACATTTTTCTCTCGCTCTCCCCGCAGCAGATCCCTCCCCACTTCCTCGAAGCTTCTCGTCCTCTCCCTCCATCCCTCTCGCACCGCCCATGAAGGCACCTCGCCGTATCCGTGCTCCATCTAACCCTTTCATCCAAACACCTCTTTCGCTAGAGTTACTTCAGGGTTAGTTCAGGATTAGAATCTAACTCTAACCTTTAACCGAGTTAGAGTATCCAAACAGGGCCAGGCGGTACGACCGGGGTGATGCCCCCCTTCCGTTCCGCACTCTAATATGGTGCATGACACGTATTACGTCGACCCGGATGCTGCTGGCTGTCCCACATGTCGGCGAAGTAGTACGTAGTAGTAAGAAGAAGCAAAGAATCATGCGGTATAAGTCTTTATAGAGATTCCAACAAGTGACTAGACTACACCGCGTGCAGTATCTCAAATCTCAAATCTCCCTTCCGGTTTATAGGGCTCAAATCTCAAATCACATCAACCAAGGCATTTTGCGATTGGAGGAATGTATCTCGTACTTTACAAAACTACCCTAATTAAACTCATGCATTAATTACGTAGTTCTCTCGTTTTCCTCTCCGCCTTGGTCGCGGTGCACAATATTGACCACTCCTATATGACTAGCCACTCTATCTACATGTGGGACATCAAAGCATCCGGGCCCGCGTGCCATCCACCAAATCACAGCGAGGTGCTACAGTCAAAACTCACCGGTCACCCCGGTGTGGCCGTCATGACCCGTCATATCACAAAACCCACACCTTTACCAGCAGTGGTAAAGTGGCCTCGAAGTTGGACTGGACGAAGCACCCATCATTTCACTAGAATGCTCGTTGAAGCCCTTTCTCCCCTTTCTTGAAGAAAACCTCACTCCAGGCTACTCACTTCTGCCATTTTTCTTCTGTACCGACGAAGGAAAGGTGGGCGAATCAGTGATGCTGCTATATTTTCATTCCAAGAATCTTCTTTTTGCGAAGCACGGACCGATTCTCACAGCCTATTCTTTTCCCGTTTTCATTGCGATTGTGGTTTTCTTTCGATTGCTTTTTGATTGTCAGTTCATTGATGGATCCTGGAGCACTAGGCAAGGAGTTGCCGGCGGACAACCCACTGGAGACAACGATTTCTAGGAAGCAAGCACCGACCAACGAGTTTACCATGTTGGTGGGTCCAACCCATGGAGACGAAGAACTCCAAGAAACAAGCACTGGACAAAGAGTTGACGACGTTGGTGGACGAACTCCTCAAAGAAAGTTGGAAGAACAACAAGGGCCCCACCGTGCCTACCCTAGAAACTCTGATAGCCACCTATGCGAGGCTCAAGGCCTATTTTGAGGAGATAGTCGCCGTTGACAAGCAGTATTCCCCTGGCAAGGTGATGGCCCCCATCGAGGACGAGGAGATGGCCCCCGGAGGGATGGGATCCCCCGGTGAGCTGCACAAGGTAACAAATAATGGCTTATTACCGAAAGGTGTGGTTTTTGATTATTTGCAGTGTGCTTGCTAATATGTTAGGGTTGTGCAGGTGCCGGTGGACGTCCTTGATGATTCCGATGTCGCGGCCTGTCCTGTGGACAATGCCCTAGAGATCGTTTTCGATGTCGCGGTCCGTCCTATTGGCATCGCCCCGGACATCGATTCCGATGCCGTTGTCCATCCTGTGGACATCGCCCCATAGATAGACTGATGTTGTGGTCAGTCCTGTGGACATCGCCCCAGAGATCGATTCCCATGCCATTGTCCGTGCTGTGCTCATTGCCCGAGAGATCGATGACAAGAAATAGTTGGTCGCGCTAATCCTTCAGGGTAGTTTGCATTGCCCAGTGTTTAATTACCAGAATGATGCGTGTTATCAAACCATCGTAGGGCTAGTGCACTGTCTTGTGTGGGCGGTACTTGCTACTTTTGTTTAATAGTGAATCATGCGAACCATCTCCGAGTTATGGAAACATATGTATCCTCACCAGCTTTTGATGTAATATATGGCATGCTTAGATGTAAGTTTGAACTGTTTATCATATCAGCAGGGATTATTTGATGATTCTTGGTTAGTAGGCTAGCTACTGTGCGAGCTATAGTACTTGCAAAACACTCACGAAAGAGAAATGTTGGGGCTGATGAGCTCGTGGTAAGCTTATACTGATCCGTCGTCGATCGGCCAATAGCCCAAGCTCCTAAAATTGTAGGCTTAGCGACCGATCAGACAATAGTCGGCACAGATACATTCAGGCCTCATTTCATTCAATAGGGTAGGAAAATCGTAGCAAAAGTACAGAGACGTACAACACAAAATCATAGCAGTACAGAGACGTCCCTCTGTCCCAAAATAGATGAGTCAACTTTGTACTACTAACTAGCAAGAGGCCAATGCGTTGCATGGAACATCAAGATGCATTTATATGAGCTATTTATCTCGTGGGAGGCGAAGATGAACGAGGGAAGTCCTTATCTGCAAATGTGGAGAGGGGTGCAGGTATCTTTTTGCAAAATTGTCATAGTTTGCTTTCTATCCGTCAGATATAGATCGGACGGTCTATATTGCAGGATGGCAGGCACACCATCATCACCAACTCGGTTTTTTATAAGAGTAGAGACTTTGACATGGAGGGAGTACAAATCCTACGCGGGCTAGTTTGGCCTAGTGAGTTTTAGTGATATGACGTGGTACAGTGCCGTCCAGTCTTCGTGTGTGGTAGCAGTACTGCAGGTAGAGTAAGTTTTCATGAAGAAGCGGAATTCAATGAAGTCATGATGGTTCCTTCGTCCGACTAACTTTGTGCATGGCAGGTGGACCAGGATAATTTTGTGCATGGCAGGTGGACCAGGATGGTCGACGTCCCACATGTCGGCGAATGAAAGTATTCTTTCCAATATAGTGGACGAGCAACGAGTATTCATTGTTTATTTTTGATGAAACCTATTGTCTCCACCGTTACGACGGAGGAGTGTGAAACACGACAGCCTAGTGAACTTGGCATGTGCACCACTCCCTCCTTCCTCATGTAATACTACCATAGTGTTGACTATAAGGTTACAACTTTTTCTCACTCTCTCTCTCTATCTATTTCCTCTCAAATGTTTTTTACCTTTCTTTTTTAGACACAATTGTTTTTAATGCCTCTTTTTTTAGAATTAGTTTTTTATACCTAGGAGCACGTGTAGAGACGGGCTCCTGCAGATCCCACTCCGTGACTTTCTCAATGCCTCTCTCTCCTCCACATAAGCGGGCTTGTCGAGAAGATAAGAGATGATCTCTTAGCACAATATGTTTCACCATGTTTTTAGGAATAACTAGTTATTGAAGATAAGGCTAAGAGATGATCTCTTAGCACAATATGTTTCACCATGTTTTTAGGAATAACTAGTTATTGAAGATAAGGCTAAGAGATGATCCATTGTACACATGTTTTTTGTCATCTCTAAATTACATGCAAGACTTATGATAAGACTGTCTTATCAACCATTGTACATGCCCTTTATAGCCCAGAATTTTACTGGTACTACTTGCTATGAATGCGGGCAGCTGGCCTCTCTGGGGGAGCACGCGCGGGGAGGGGGTAGGGTGGGGGAGGGGTTCTGGTGGGCCAGGGCGGTAAGAAGCGGGCTTGGAAGCGGTGCGGACTCCCGCATGGCCCACCTCACATTATCACCACATATTTCTTGGAGTCTGTGCACGGCGGGCGGGCGATCTCTTCTCCCTCCCCCGTCTCTCTCCTCTCAGCCGATGCCCGCCGAGCGATTAGATTTTGGCTATCGACGGTTTATTCAATTCTAGTCCCACATGTCAGTGAAAATGCAAGACAACGCGTGTCCCCTCTGGTGAGAGGCGTGCGAGCCGGACTGTCGGGGGTGCGACGTGAACGCGACGCGTACGAGTTGTAAGTGTGCCGCCTTTTCCTTTTGAACTTGCAAAGCGTAACATTTTCATGCGATCAATTGATAGAAATCTAGAACAAAATGAAGAGGGCGGTGCTTTCCCGCGCGTTAGCCGGGCTAGTTTGAGTGATATGACGTGCTACAGTGCCGTCCACTTGCTCCATTTTTATGTAAGCAAGAGTCTACACTCTTACGTGGGAGGAGTGCGAAACACGACGGATCTGATTTTGATCGAGGGATAACAGTTCCCTGCGAAATAATGGAGCACTGTTAGCGATTATAGCATGATAGTTAGGGCATCTCCAGCGCTGGCCCTCAAATTTACAGACACTGATGGATGCCATCCAATGCTGCCTGCATACCTTTCGACAACTATATGAACTAACCGGACGAAATTCATGCAAACAAAGAAAATTTCAAATTGACAGGATGAAATTCATTACATTTCGAGAACTTTTCCTATAAACTGGATGAAATTCATTACATATTTCACACAAACCGTACTAAAACCTACTGTAAACCTAATCTAAACGATCGTCGGGCCCCGACCACCATGTCTGCCCATGAACCCGAGAAAGCCGGCCATTGCCTTTGCCTCCTCCTTATCCGCCTCGATAACCTCCTCCTACGGAGCACAAGGTTATGAAGATTTCCGCCTCCACGTCGGGGTCAAGCGGCTAATCGGCCGCCGATTTTTATCCCACCAAGCTTGGCGTGGACTGAGTGGAGGAGCGGTGGCGACCTACCGTGTACTCCTCTTCCTCGCTGCCGGCTGCGCCCACGCACGCACGCCGGCTTCATGGTGATGGCGGCGGAGGGCGGCCGGCGGGGAGGGGGGAGCCGGCGATCTCCTTTTTCTGCTCCTGTGAGAGTACGTCCAAGAGAGCTTTGGAGCGTGCCCGGAGCGGAGCCACCGATGTCCTTTGTCTGCTCCTGCGATAGTACGTCCAAGAGAGCTTGGAGTGCGCGGAGGCCATGGTTGGAGTGGTGCCAAGAGAAGGAAGGGACCGGAGGAAAATGAGTGTGGGTCTTTGGCTATGGCTGGGAGCTGGGGCTCAAGTTAATATAGCGGGCGAATGGCAATGAGCCACGGCACACGGATGGACGGCTGTCACTGGAGTAGGTTCGTCGGCAGCCGTGGTGTCATTAACGCGGAGCAGTCGCTTGCACCGGCTCGCGGGTGGCGCTCTCTCGGTCGTCGCGCTGCTGCAATGCCGGCGCCAGTGAGAGGTCGCGCCGGGCGTGAATGCGGACGCTGCTTGTTGGAATAGGAGAAGGGAAGGGAGAAGGAGAAAGAAGGAAGGGGGCGCCCCCTTTCCCTAGTCCAATTCGGACCAGATCATGGGGAGGGGCGCGACCTCCTTTTGAGGCCTTTCTCTCCTTTCCCGTATGGCCCATTAAGGCCCAATACGAATTCCCGTAACTCTCCGGTACTCCGAAAAATACCCGAATCACTCGGAACCTTTCCGAAGTCCGAATATAGTCGTCCAATATATCGATTTTTACGTCTCGGCCATTTCAAGACTCCTCGTCATGTCCCTGATCTCATCCGGGACTCCGAACTCCTTCGGTACATCAAAACTCAATAAAACTGTCATCGTAACGTTAAGCGTGCGGACCCTACGGGTTCGAGAACTATGTAGACATGACCGAGACACCTCTCCGGTCAATAACCAATAGCGGGACCTGGATGCCCATATTGGCTCCCACATATTCTACGAAGATCTTTATCGGTCAGACCGCATAACAACATACGTTGTTCCCTTTGTCATCGGTATGCTACTTGCCCGAGATTCGATCGTCGGTATGACAATACCTAGTTCAATCTCGTTACCGGCAAGTCTCTTTACTCGTTCCGTAATACATCATCCCGCAACTAACTCATTAGTCACAATGCTTGCAAGGCTTATAGTGATGTGTATTACTGAGTGGGCCCAGAGATACCTCTCCGACAATCGGAGTGACAAATCCTAATCTCGAAATACGCCAACCCAACAAGTACCTTTGGAGACACCTGTAGAGCACCTTTATAATCACCCATTTATGTTGTGACGTTTGGTAGCACACAAAGTGTTCCTCCGGTAAACGGGAGTTGCATAATCTCATAGTCATAGGAACATGTATAAGTCATGAAGAAAGCAATAGCAACATACTAAACGATCGGGTGCTAAGCTAACGGAATGGGTCAAGTCAATCACGTCATTCTCCTAATGAGGTGATCCCGTTAATCAAATGACAACTCATGTCTATGGCTAGGAAACATAACCATCTTTGATTAACGAGCAAGTCAAGTAGAGGCATACTAGTGACACTCTGTTTGTCTATGTATTCACACATGTATTATGTTTCCGGTTAATACAATTCTAGCATGAATAATAAACATTTATCATGATATAAGGAAATATATAATACTTTATTATTGCCTTTAGGGCATATTTCCTTCAGTCTCCCACTTGCACTAGAGTCAATAATCTAGTTCACATCGCCATGTGATTTAACATCAATAATTCACATCACCATGTGATTAACACCAATAGTTCACATCTCTATGTGACCAACACTCAAAGGGTTTACTAGAGTCAATAATCTAGTTCACATCGCTATGTGATTAACACCCAAAGAGTACTAAGGTGTGATCATGTTTTAATTGTGAGATAATTTTAGTCAACGGGTCTGTCACATTCAGATCCGTAAGTATTTTGCAAATTTCTATGTTTACAATGCTCTGCACGGAGCTACTCTTAGCTAATTGCTCCCACTTTCAATATGTATCTAGACCGAGACTTAGAGTCATCTAGATTAGTGTCAAAACTTGCATCGACGTAACCCTTTACGATGAACCTTTTGTCACTTCCATAATCGAGAAACATATCCTTATTCCACTAAGGATAATTTTGACCGTTGTCCAGTGATCTACTCCTAGATGACTATTGTACTCCCTTGCCAAAATCAGTGTAGGGTATACAATAGATCTGGTACACAGCATGGCATACTTTATAGAACCTATGGCCAAGGCATAGGGAATGACTTTCATTATCTTTCTATCTTCTGCCGTGGTCGGGCTTTGAGTCTTACTCAATTTCACACCTTGTAACACAGGCAAGAACTCTTTCTTTGACTGTTCTATTTTGAACTACTTCAAAATCTTGTTAAGGTATGTACTCATTGAAAAAACTTATCAAGCGTCTTGATCTATCTCTATAGATCTTGATGCTCAATATGTAAGCAGCTTCACCGAGGTCTTTATTTGAAAAACTCCTTTCAAACACTCCTTTATGCTTTGCAGAATAATTCTACATTATTTCCGATCAACAATATGTCATTCACATATACTTATCAGAAATGCTGTAGTGCTCCCACTCACTTTCTTGTAAATACAGGCTTCACCGCAAGTCTGTATAAAACTATATCCTTTGATCAACTTATCAAAGCGTATATTCCAACTCCGAGATGCTTGCACCAGTCCATAGATGGATCGCTGGAGTTTGCATATTTTGTTAGCACCTTTAGGTTTGACAAAACCTTCTGGTTGCATCATATACAACTCTTCTTTAATAAATCTATTAAGGAATGTAGTTTTGTATATCCATTTGCCAGATTTCATAAAATGCGGAAATTGCTAACATGATTCGGACAGACTTAAGCATAGATACGAGTGAGAAACTCTCATCATAGTCAACACCTTGAACTTGTCAAAAACCTTTTGCGACAATTCTAGCTTTGTAGATAGTAACACTACTATCAGCGTCCGTCTTCCTCTTGAAGATCCATTTATTTTCTATGGCTTCCCGATCATCGGGCAAGTCAACCAAAGTCCATACTTTGTTCTTATACATGGATCTCATCTCAGATTTCATGGCTTCAAGCCATTTTGCGGAATCTGGGCTCACCATCGCTTCTTCATAGTTCGTAGGTTCGTCATGGTCTAGTAACATGACCTCCAGAATAGGATTGCCGTACCACTCTGGTGCGGATCTTGATCTAGTTGACCTACGAGGTTCAGTAATAACTTGATCTGAAGTTTCATGATCATTATCATTAACTTCCTCACTAATTGGTGTAGGTGTCGCAGAAACTGATTTCTGCGATGATCTACTTTCCAATAAGGGAGCAGGTACAGTTACCTCATCAAGTTCTACTTTCCTCCCACTCACATCTTTCGAGAGAAACTCCTTCTCTAGAAAGGATCCATTCTTAGCAACGAATATCTTGCCTTCGGATCTGTGATAGAAGGTGTACCCAACAGTCTCCTTTGGGTATCCTATGAAGACACATTTCTCCGATTTAGGTTCGAGCTTATCAGGTTGAAGTTTCTTCACATAAGCATCGCAACCCCAAACTTTAAGAAATGACAACTTTGGTTTCTTGCCAAACCACAGTTCATAAGATGTCGTCTCAACGGATTTAGATGGTACCCTATTTAACATGAATGCAGCTGTCTCTAATGCATAATCCCAAATGATAGTGGTAGATCGGTAAGAGACATCATATATCGCACCATATCTAATAAAGTACGGTTATGATGTTCGGACACACCATTACACTGTGGTGTTCCAAGTGGCGTGAGTAGTGAAACTATTTCACATTGTTTTAACTGAAGGCCAAACTCGTAACTCAAATATTTTACCTCTGCGATCATATCGTAGAAAATTTTATTTTCTTGTTATGATGATTCTCCACTTCACTCTGAAATTCTTTGAACTTTTGCAAATGTTTCAGACTTGTGTTTCATCAAGTAGATATACCCATATCTGCTCAAATCATCTGTGAAGGTCGGAAAATAATGATACCTGCTACGAGCCTCAATATTCATCGGACCACATACATTTGTATGTATGATTTCCAACAAATCTGTTGCTCTCTCCATAGTTCCGGAGAACGGCGTTTCAGTCATCTTGCCCATGAGGCACGGTTCGCAAGCATCAAGTGATTCATAATCAAGTGATTCCAAAATCCCATCAGTATGGAGTTTCTTCATGTGCTTTACACCAATATGACCTAAACGGCAGTGCCACAAATAAGTTGCACTATCATTATTAACTTTGCATCTTTTGGCTTCAATATTATGAATATGTGTATCACTACGATCGAGATCCAACAAACCATTTTCGTTGGTGTGTATGACCATAGAAGGTTTTTATTCATGTAAACAGAACAACAATTGTTCTCTAACTTAAATGAATAACCGTATTGCAAAAAACATGATCAAATCATATTCATGCTCAACGCAAACACCAAATAACACTTATTTAGTTTCAACACTAATCCCGAAAGTAAAGGGAGTGTGCGATGATGATCATATCAATCTTGGAACTACTTCCAACACACATCGTCACCTTGCCTTTTACTAGTCTCTGTTTATTCTGCAACTCCCGTTTCGAGTTACTACTCTTAGCAACTGAACCAGTATCAAATACCGAGGGGTTGCTATAAACACTATTAAAGTACACATCAATAACATGTATATCCAATATACCTTTGTTCACTTTGCCATCCTTCTTATCCACCAAATAGTTGGGGTAGTTCCGCTTCCAGTGACCAGTCCCTTTGTAGTAGAAGCACTTAGTCTCAGGCTTAGGACCAGACTTAGGCTTCTTCACTTGAGCAGCAACTTGCTTGCCGTTCTTCTTGAAGTTCCCCTTCTTCCCTTTGCCCTTTTCTTCAAACTAGTGGTATCGTCAACCATCAACACTTGATGTTTTTCTTGATTTCTACCTTCGTCGATTTCAGCATCACGAAGAGCTCGGGAATTACTTTCGTCATCCCTTGCATACTATAGTTCATCACGAAATTCTACTAACTTTGGTGATGGTGACTAGAGAATTCTGTCAATCACTATTTTATCTAGAAGATTAACTCCCACTTGATTCAAGCGATTGTAGTACCCAGACAATCTGAGCACATGCTCACGAGTTGAGCGATTCTCCTCCATCTTTTAGCTATAGAACTTGTTGGAGACATCATATCTCTCAACTCGGGTATTTGCTTGAAATATTAACTTCAACTCCTGGAACATCTCATATGGTCCATGACGTTCAAAACGTCTTTGAAGTCCCGATTCTAAGCCGTTAAGCATGGTGCACTAAACTATAAAGTAGTCATCATATTGAGCTAGCTGAACATTCATAACGTCTGCATCTGCTCCTGCAATAGGTCTGTCACCTAGCGGTGCATCAAGGACATAATTCTTCTGTGCAGCAATGAGGATAATCCTCAGATCACGGATCCAATCCGCATCTTTGCTACTAACATCTTTCAACATAATTTTTCTCTAGGAACATATCAAAAATAAACACAGGGAAGCAACAACGCGAGCTATTGATCTACAACATAATTTGCAAAATACTATCAGGACTAAGTTCATGATAAATTTAAGTTCAATTAATCATATTACTTAAGAACTCCCACTTAGATAGACATCCCTCTAATCATCTAAGTGATTACGTGATCCAAATCAACTAAACCATGTCCAATCATCACGTGAGATGGAGTAGTTTCAATGGTGAACATCACTATGTTTATCATATCTACTATATGATTCACGCTCGACCTTTCGGTCTCTGTGTTCCGAGGCCATATCTGCATATGCTAGGCTCGTCAAGTTTAACCTGAGTATTCCGCGTGTGCAACTGTTTTGCACCCGTTGTATTTGAACGTAGAACCTATCACACCCGATCATCACGTGGTGTCTCAGCACGAAGAACTTTCTCAACGGTGCATACTCAGGGAGAACACTTTTATCTTGAAATTTTAGTGAGAGATCATCTTATAATGCTACCATCAATCAAAGCAAGATAAGATGCATAAAGGATTAACATCACATGCAATCAATATAAGTGATATGATATGGCCATCATCATCTTGTGCTTGTGATCTCCATCTCCGAAGCACCGTGCTTGTGATCTCCATCTCTGAAGCACCGTCATGATCACCATCGTCACCGGCGCGACACCTTGATCTCCATCGTAGTATCGTTGTCGTCTCGCCAACTTATTGCTTTTACGACTATCGCTACTGCTTAGTGATAAAGTAAAACTATTACATGGCGATTGCATTTCATACAATAAAGCGACAACCATATGGCTCCTGCCAGTTGCCGATAACTCGGTTACAAAACATGATCATCTCATAAAACAAATTATATCACATCATGTCTTGACCATATCACATCACAACATGCCCTGCAAAAACAAGTTAGACGTCCTCTACTTTGTTGTTGCAAGTTTTACGTGGCTGCTACGGGCTTAGCAAGAACCGTTCTTACCTACGCATCAAAACCACAACGATAGTTTGTCAAGTTGATGCTGTTTTAACCTTCGCAAGGACCGGGCGTAGCCACACTCGGTTCAACTAAAGTGAGAGAGACAGACACCCGCCGGTCACCTTTAAGCAACGAGTGCTCGCAACGGTGAAACCAGTCTCGCGTAAGCGTACGCGTAATGTCGGTCCGGGCCGCTTCATCTCACAATACCGCTGAACCAAAGTATGACATGCTGGTAAGCAGTATGACTTATATCGCCCACAACTCACTTGTGTTCTACTCGTGCATAGCATCAACGCATAAAACCAGGCTCGGATGCCACTGTTGAGGAACGTACTAATTTCAAAAAAATTCCTACGCATACGCAAGATCATGGTGATGCATAGCAACAAGAGGGCAGAGTGTTGTCTACGTACCCTCATAGACCGACAGCGGAAGCGTTATTACAACGCGGTTGATGTAGTCATACGTCTTCACGATCCGACCGATCAAGTACCGAACGCACGGCACCTCCGAGTTGTACACACGTTCAGCTCGATGACGTCCCTCGAACTCCGATCCAGCCGAGTGTTGAGGGAGAGTTTCGTCAGCACGACGGCGTGGTGACGATGATGATGTTCCACCGACGCAGGGCTTCACCTATGCTCCGCAACGGTATTATCGAGGTGTAATATGATGGAGGGGGGCACCGCACACCGCTAAAATATCATATATCAAGTATGTCCATGGGGTGCCCCCCTGCCCCCGTATATAAAGGAGCAAGGGGGAGGCCGCCGGCCTAGGGAGGAGAGGCGCGCCAGAAGGGGGAGTCCTACTCCCACCGGGAGTAGGACTCCTCCTTTCCTTGTTGGAATAGGAGAAGGGAAGGGAGAAGGAGAAAGAAGGAAGGGGGCGCCCCCTTTCCCTAGTCCAATTCAGACCAGATCATGGGGAGGGGCGCGGCCACCTTTTGAGGCCTTTCTCTCCTTTCCCGTATGGCCCATTAAGGCCCAATACGAATTCCCGTAACTCTCCGGTACTCCGAAAAAAACCCGAATCACTCGGAACCTTTCCGAAGTCCGAATATAGTCGTCCAATATATCGATTTTTACGTCTCGGCCATTTCGAGACTCCTCGTCATGTCCCCGATCTCATCCGGGACTCCGAACTCCTTCGGTACATCAAAACTCAATAAAACTGTCATCGTAACGTTAAGCGTGCGGACCCTATGGGTTCGAGAACTATGTAGACATGACCGAGAAACCTCTCCGGTCAATAACCAATACCGGGACCTGGATGCCCATATTGGCTCCCACATATTCTACGAAGATCTTTACCGGTCAGACCGCATAACAACATACGTTGTTCCCTTTGTCATCGGTATGCTACTTGCCCGAGATTCGATCGTCGGTATCACAATACCTAGTTCAATCTCGTTACCGGCAAGTCTCTTTACTCGTTCCGTAATACATCATCCCGCAACTAACTCATTAGTCACAATGCTTGCAAGGCTTATAGTGATGTGTATTACTGAGTGGGCCCAGAGATACCTCTCCAACAATCGGAGTGACAAATCCTAATCTCGAAATACGCCAACCCAACAAGTACCTTTGGAGACACCTGTAGAGCACCTCTATAATCACCCATTTACGTTGTGAGTTTGGTAGCACACAAAGTGTTCCTCCGGTAAACGGGAGTTGCATAATCTCATAGACATAGGAACATGTATAAGTCATGAAGAAAGCAATAGCAACATACTAAACGATCGGGTGCTAAGCTAACGAAATGGGTCAAGTCAATCACGTCATTCTCCTAATGAGGTGATCCCGTTAATCAAATGACAACTCATGTCTATGGCTAGGAAACATAACCATCTTTGATTAACGAGCAAGTCAAGTAGAGGCATACTAGTGACACTCTGTTTGTCTATGTATTCACACATGTATTATGTTTTCGGTTAATACAATTCTAGCATGAATAATAAACATTTATCATGATATAATGAAATATATAATACTTTATTATTGCCTCTAGGGCATATTTCCTTCAGCCCACTAGTAGATTCGGGCCTTTAATAGGCCGAGTTAACTGCCGGCCCTATTTTCCCAAGAAAACTCAATGGGCCTTTAGGAGGCTGAAAAGTAGGTTGGGCCTGAAACGTGCCGAACAGCTCACGGGCCGGCAGCAGGCCGAAATAGACCCCAGACCATGAATGTGCCAATCAAATCATGGGCTTATAACTTGCCAAAATTGTCTCGGTCCTTGTTTGGCCCAATCAGATTATCGGCTGCGAGCAGCCAGATGCAAACCGGGCCGTAGTTAGGGCCAACTATATGACGGGCTTTTAACAAGCCGAAATTAATATAGGGCCGAAATGTTAAACGAGCCCTTAACAGGACGAAACTAATATCAGGCCGAATTACTAAATGGGCCTTTAGCAAGTGGGCCCAAAAGCATAGCTTCCAGTTGACGGGCCGAATCTGATATGGGCCATAATTTAGCCCAAAGCCTCTTAAAGGGTCGGACCTGGTCTGGGCCGTAATTTGGCCCAGAACATGGTAGGCTTTTAATGAGCCGGATGTCATATGGGCTATTGTTAGGCCCGGAACGTGGCAGGCCATTAATGGACCGGATCAAATATGGGCCGACATTTGGCCCAAAACATGGCAGCCAGTTAATGGGCCGGCCTACTAGGGTCCTCAAAATCTTGTGGGCCTACAGTTGGGCCGGCCCATTAATGTCGGCGAAATCTCGTGGGCCTTTAGCTGGGCCGGCCCATTATGGTCCACAAAAATCTTGTGGGCCTTCACCTGGGCCGGCCCATTATGGCCCGCAAAAATCTTGTGGGCCGGCCCATTATGGCCCGCAAAATCTTGTGGGCCTTTAGCTGGGCCGGCCCATTATGGTCCGCAAAATCTTGTGGGCCTTTAGTTGGGCCGGCCCATTTAAACTTTATGGGCCACTTTTGGGCCGGTCCACATGTTAACATATCATAGGCGCATCTCGCCCATTGGATGAGTGACACTTGTGCCAACACGGAGCTGACACGTGTTTCCTACAGCCAATGATGATTTTACACGTGGAAAATCCCCATTGGTCCGGGCTGTTAACGGGTTATCGGATCCAAAACCGGACCTGATAGCTTAACGGCGTTCCGTTACGGTGGATACCACGTGTCGGTCACCCTTGACGAAAGCACTTCTGTGACGCGCGATTTATCGTCATGGAAGTGGACACTTCCGTGATGATAATTTTGGTAATGTCATGGAACACTTCTATGACAGCACAAGTATGACTATCTTGATTCTGTCATAAATTTGTCATGGATGTACATGCATGATAGAAAACGTGACCTACTGTGACAAACACGTATCATCACAGAAGTGTATTTTTTTTGTAGTGTAGGCCGTAATCTTGCCAGTCCTGTGAGTTGTGGAGCCCAGCTAGAGTTGTTATGCTGCCAAACCAAGACTTCTGCCGCCATTTAAATAGCCTTAGGGCTATGCCAGAAAATTGTATTCATCAATGATGTAATCATATACACATGTGTTTGATGAATATTCTTGTACCTGGAATGCTATATCATGGACCTGTCGTGCGTCAGGTGTTATCCTGGGCTGACGTGCGAAGGCCCCCTGCTCCATGCGGATCGGGGTGCCATAGGAGATGGTATCAGAGCAGCTAGACTGGCATAGGTTATCCTAGCATTAGATAACCGCTACCATTAACCCGTAATGACCCTAACTGATTTGACCCATCCCTGGCATCCGGCATGGCCACCGTTAATCAACAGGTGGCGCAGTCGGGAGTAACATGTCCTCACCGCGCTATTCCCGCCTAGTTATCCGGGAATGAATAGCAACCCTATCCTTTCTGGTCGACCACACCGCTTACCCTGCGCCATTAAGGGAAAGCACTACTAGAAAAAGGGCTATAGCTAATATGGACATTAATGGCGCACCATGTATGTGGTGTGCCACTGCTATATAGCAGTGATGCACCAGATACAGGTGCGCCATTAGTGTCCTCATTACTAATGGCGCACCACACACACGGTGCGCCATTACTAACAATTTTTTTCCAAAACTATTAATGGCGCACCAAGGCATAGTGCGCCATTACTAGTTTTAACTACTAATCGCGCACCACACACTCTGTGCGCCACTACTAACAATTTTTTTTACTTTTTTTTCAAAACTAGTAATGGCGCACCAGTGTACAGTGCGCCATTACTTGTTCAAACTAGTAATCGCGCACCATAACCACGGTGCGCCACTACTAACAATTATATTTTTTTGGAAAAACTAGTAATTGCGCACCACGTAACAGGTGCACCATTAGTAACCAGGGTTACTAATGGCACAATTTTAGGTGGTGCGCCATTGGTAACCTGAGAGCAGCTAGATATTTTGGACAGCCACCTACCACACTCACTTTCCCCACTTCATTCTCTCCACCTCCTCCTCCAAGCTTGTCTCAGTTGCCTCCTCCTCCTCACCTCATTTGCACCATAGATTCACCCAAATTAAGTGGTTAAATTACCTTTTTTGATAGGTAAGTAAGGGGAAAGCTTTCTTTATGTTGTAGATCTACTTTTTTCTCCCTCCAACAATGTGCATGTGCACTTTTTATGGCCTAGATCTACGTATGTTTGTGGTGTTGCATATGTTTGTGTTTGCAGGTACCAGTATTTGAAATGCGATAGTTGCCAATATTTTGCCGGAATGTTGATTCATTTCCGTTTCGGCGAGAATTTGGCACTATGCATTCTTTTTGGTCCTATTTTTAGGCAAAGTCATGCCAAATTTTATCTTGGTTCTAAAATATTGTTTTGCTCTACCCCGCAGGCGATCATGGTCCGCACGATGACCGAAGGCATGGTGAATAGGTTTTTGAGCTCCGCGAAGGCCGAGATGCTTCAAAAGAACGAGACGGAGATAAGATGTCCGTGTCGAAGATGCAAGCTGAAGAGCCTTATTACGGAGCCGGATTCCGGACAGGTGTGGGACCACCTGCTCTTGCGTGGTTTCATGGATGGCTATCGGTGACAAGGTGATGAAGATGACTATGAAGTCGTCCATGGGGGCCGGGCAAGAAATGAGGAAGGGCAGTAAGACAACCACCGCGGCGAGGGCGGGCGAGAAGACGAAGAATCTCCAGGACATGATCACGACGGTGATGCAGTACACAGTCATCATGTAGAAGATGCCGGACATGATGATGAGGAAGATCAAGACGAAGGGCATGATCATGAAGATGAAGATGCCGGAGCAGACGACGATGGACCATCGATGGGCTGGGTGCAAGACCCTCATATTCAAGAGCTGCTTCTCAAGAAGACGGATAACACAAGAGCTGCCGCCCGAGAGAAAGCCAAGCTGGATCAACTGGAGATAGGCGCGGTTACTCCATTGTATGAAGGATGCAGGCCCGAGGATACCTGCCTGAAAGTAACGCTCATGGCTCTGGAGATGAAGGTAAAACACAAAATGACCGACGCATGCTTCGACGAGAACATGTCATTCTGGCATGAACGTCTTCCCAAGGGGAACAAGTGCCCGACCAGTTTCGAGGAGGCGAAGAAAATCGTGTGTCCTCTGGATTTACCGCAAGTGAAATACCATGTGTGCATAAACAATTGCATCATTTATCGGGACGAGCACGTGGAGTCTACCATATGTCCGGTGTGCGGCGTCACTCGATACAAGAAGAGGAAGAAAGCTCCTCGAAAAGTGGTGTGGTACTTTCCGATCACTCCTCATCTGCAGCGCTATTTCGCGGACCCTAAGCTAGCAAAGCTCCTGCGTTGGCACACGGATAGGGAGGAGAAGAAGCGAGAAGATGACGGAAATGATCCGGAGATAAATAAAAAGACAAGATGCTGAGTCACCCTAAGGATGCAAGCCAGTGGCAAGCGTTGAACTTCGAACACCCAGAATTTGGGAACGATCCAAGGAACATCGTGCTGGGCGCGAGCACCGATGGAGTCAATCCGTTTGGCAGCCATAGAAGCACACATAGCACCTGGCCTGTGTTTGTGTGGATGTACAACCTTCCCCCTGGTTGTGCATGAAGAGGAAGTACATTCACATGAGTATGCTAATTGAAGGGCCGAAACAACCAGGGAACGACATAAATCTGTATCTGGGGCTGCTGAAAGAGGAGTTAGACACGCTGTGGAAAACGCCAGCCAATACGTGGGACGCCGCAGAGAAAGAATATTTCCCTATGAGAGCCGCACTGCTCACGACGGTGCTGACTATCTCGGTTACGGATATCTCGCGGGGCAGGTGGTCCACGGATTTTCTGGATGCGTCAGGTGCATGGATGACACAACGTATAGCCAGCTAGATTGAGATCCCGGGTCTTCGAAAACCGTGTTCATGGGACATCGAAGGTGGCTTCGCGATGATGACTCATGGAGAAAATGCAAGGATCTGTTCGATGGTGAAACTGAACCCCGAAGACGCCCGCGTACGAGGAGCGGCGAGGAAATAGACGAGCTGTTGAAAAATTGGAAAGAGTGCCCAGAGCCGGGAAAGAAGCGAAAGGCGCCAGAGCCGCTGCTGAAGGTATGGAAAACGAGGTCTGTTTTCTGGGACTTGCCGTATTGGAAGATCCACCGTGTGCCTCACAGCCTTGATGTCATGCATATCACGAAGAACGTGTGCGAGAGCCTGCTTGGTACCCTGCTCAACATGCCAGAGAGGACCAAAGATGGGCCGAAAGCAAGGGCAGACTTGAAATCAATGGGCATCAGCGAGGAGCTTCACGCTAATGTTGATGATGATGAGGCGAAGCAGGACACGGAAAGTCGTTGCAAAGGCAAAAAGGCCAAAAAGACCAGAAATGACTACCCTCCCGCGTGCTTCACTCTTAGTCAGGAGGAGATCCAGTAGTTTTTCACCTGCCTCGTAGGAGTAAAACTTCCTTGCGGTTACGCGGGGAAGATAAGCAGATACCTGGACTGTCACGTGCTGATGACGCAGATACTTCCAGTTCCAATCCGCGGGATCATGGACGCGCACGTCCGTGAAACACTATTTTGCCTATGCAACTTTTTCGACGTCATCTCTCGGAAGTCGGTTGGCGTGAGGCAACTCAGAAGGCTACAGGAAGAGATTGTGGTGATACTATGCGAGCTTGAGATGTACTTCTCGCCCGCATTCTTCGATGTTATGGTACATCTGCTGGTCCATATCGTGGAGGATATCATCCAACTCGGGCCGACGTTCCTGCACAGCATGATGCCGTTCGAAAGGATGAATGGTGTCATCAAAGGATATGTTCGCAACATGTCACGTCCAGAGGGAAGCATAGCCAGGGGCTTTCTGACCGAAGAGTGCATCTCCTACTGCACGAATTAGCTAGGCATCGAGAACCCCGTTGGTCTGCCCGTCAACAGGCACCTCGGCAGGCTCGCTGGATGGGGTCACCGCGATGGTCGCCGCGGAATGCATGTCGACTTCGAGGGTTGACTCACCGACTTTGAAAGAGCAAACCTAGTCGCGCTACAACACATAGACGTGGTCGATCCTTGGGTGGTAGAGTACAAAACCTTTATTGAGAAGACGTACAATGACCAAGGACAACAGAGGACGGACGGAGATATAATCAAAGAGCACAACTCATGTTTCACGCATTGGTTCAAGGAGAAGCTTCTGTCGTACCCTTTACATGAGGATTCTTCCGCGGAACAAAAACTCATATTCGCCTTGTCACAGGGTGTCGAGCACAACCTGATGACCTATGAGGCGTATGATATCAACGGCTACACATTCTACACCGAGGGAAAGGACATGAAGAGCGATGGTTATCAGAACTCCGGGGTACTGATGGAATCCTACATCGGTAACGACAAGGACAGATACTACGGAAGGATCGAGGAGATCTGGGAGCTGAGCTACGCTAGAGAGAAGGTCCCGATGTTCCGTGTCATATGGGCCAAGAGCGTCCTAAAAGAAGACCGGTATTTCACCACCATGGTTATACCCGAAGCCAAATCCAAGACCGCGGGCGCAAACGTCACCGCGAAAAATGAGCCATGGGTACTGGCTTCCCAAGTGGACCAATGCTTCTTCATTACCGACCGTCAAAGCCCAATCGTGTTGTCATGAGGAGAGGCAAAAGGAAGATCATCGGAATGGATGGAGTCGCCAATGAGCAAGACTTCGACAAGTACGACGACCCGAAGATGGAACATGAAGATGACGATGAAGTGCCATACACCACAAGAAGAAGCAGGACCACCCTACCTAAAGGACACGTCCTCACCCCGCTGTCCCCGCCTAGTTATCCGTGGAACGAATAGCAACCCTATCCTTTCTGGTCAACCGCACTGCTTACCCTTCGCTATTAAGGGAAAGGGGCCACACCATGCGGGCATGTCCCGCATAGCTGCCTATAAAATCCCCTTCCCGCTAGCCGTATCGCTCACTCCTCAGTCAGCCATGTCCTTGCAAAGAAGCCTAGCTAGTAACACCCCAGCCATGACTCGCTCTCTCAAAGCTCCCACGTTTTACACCCAAACCTTTGTCGTCAACCATGCAGGCTTTCCACCTCTTCTTACTGAGATGCTCACCAAAGCCTTTGGCTGTAATGCTAGCCCCGATTACCTGGTGTTCCAATCGGCACCCGTCCCTCCCCTTCACCGCTATGATGCAAGAGTGCAAATCTGCCTAGGTCCCGCGGCAGATGGTCAGCCCTTTGTTTTCAGGGCAGAGCCATGCCCACCACTGATTTGGCAATTCACGCCGCTACTGTGGAGGCTATCCTATACCTCCGAACGAAGTTCCCGCAAGTGGCAGAGAGCCGGGAGTTCTGCTTTTTCCCCATTGTGACAGAACCAGGAATTCAGCCTCCTACCACTGTTCCAGGAGATGACCCAGCAATCGCTCCCCTAGTGCAATATATCACTGCCCAGGGGATGATGATTGCCAAGATGCTTGCCGAGTTTAGAACTATGGACAATGATGCGGTACGAGTTGTCACGGAAGCTTATCGTGAGGCTCGTAAATTTGCATCTCAAGCCGTTCACCCAACTCCATCCGAACTAGTGCTACCCTCTCAGCCTGTGTTGCTGCCTAAGCAAAACATGGTCACCCTCGACAAGGCTCTTTACCGAATCCACCAACAACATTTGCTTGGGTCAATTTCAGCCACACCCCCAGCAGTCGAACCCCAACTCATAGTAGTGTCGGACGATGAAGATGGAGATTGGCTCAGCCTTCGTCCTCCCGGAGAGCCCCAGCAAGGCCAGCGCTCTTCATGACCCCAGTCACGCAGTCAGGTGTTTCGGCAAGTAGGTTGGTGCTTTGTTGTATGCTTGCACTGTTTGTAACCCATATGACGTGTTATGTATGCTTTCTTGCTTTTGGTTTTGTGTTGTTTTTGCATGTCTCTCTGTCAAGCAGAAATGTTTGACAGGGTTGACACTATGTTGTTAACAAGATTTTAATCAGTACGGCACATACACTAAAAACAACATTGACTCATCCCAAGTCTCTAATAAAATGCGCGCTGGTGTAGGTATATGTACACCAGGATTACATATACCCACTAGCAATAAAACACTTTAGTGTGTTTTGTCTGTTGTGTTTTTCAGTTGCATGTTTATTGCCTCTGTCTGCTTGTTAGTTTAGACTGCACTGCATACTGCACACATACTCGGTTCACCCACAAGTACATTCGGGCAGTACTCGGGGGAATGCAAAGTGACATATCCCTCTCTACCTGTGCATACCCCGTGTGCCGGATTTGTAGACCTAGAGCCTCGTAGTGTCATTTCTGTCTGGCAATTCCTCCTCTCTAATTCCTTTTACCGATTTCATTTTCGGAGGAACACTGCCAACTTTATTTCACTCGATCTAGTACATCTACCCCAATACAAATTTCAACTCTGATTCTACCTCTACACCTACATTTTGTGGAGCTATTCACGAAATTTTCCCGTACCCCAGTGTGCTTCATGAGCTGGTACCGCCACCTCATCTACATCTGGACCCCACCACCACCATCATCTCTGCCTTGCGTGGCATAGGCGAGTTGCCACCACAGCTCCACCGCAGCACCCGATCACTCCGCCGGTGCAAAGCGACGGAGGATCAAGCATGGCGGAGGACCACCCAGTGCACCATCTTCTCCTGCATCTCGAGCCACCACACCCAACCACGCGTTGTCCCGAACCCGATCATTCCTGATGAGAGTCAGCAGGAGAATCGACGAGCCGATCAGCGTGACCAGCAACGCCACGAGGAACAACCGTAGCGCCGCCAAGAACATCTCCTCGCCGAAGGAGCTCGGCTCGATCTCTCCCAAACCAAAGAGGTAGTAGAGCAGCATTGTGTTGTTGTGTTGAAGGAGAGCCGCGCTGCTGTTTTGATAGCCCAACTCCGGTGTACGGTGAGCGAGGTCCTGGAAAACCGCTCGTCGCTTGATCACCGGCATCCAGGAGGCGAATCCGTGAGCAGTGCCGACAAGGTGCTGGCCCGCGACGTGAGTGCACGCTGCACCAGCGTCGTGCACGCTGCACCGGCGTCGTGCACGCCGCGCACTACGGCACTAGGGTCGTCATCGCCCTAGGAGCTAGATGCACGCTGCACCAAGCCGCACGCGGAGGAGCAGCGTAGGAGAAGCAGCAAGCCAGAGGTAGAAGAAGGAGGCTGCCAGTGGGCCTTGGACCCACATGTCAGCAAGTGGAACCACTTTTCACTGGGGTGCATCTAGCTTTTTTCGAGAGTTTGATCTCGAGTGCCCTAGCCATGGATATAACCAGGTTTGCCATATCCCTCCCCGGGTGTACCAATTATCGGTGCCCCCAACTCCTTGAAATCTGACCGAAGGGTTAAAATTTTAACCCCGAGGTTTTCCCCGGGAGTGGTTATCCTTTCATTTGTGCTGTAACCCTAGTAATCTCGAGGACGAGATTCTTTTAAGGGGGAAGAGTTGTACCAGCCCCAAAATTGGGTTATCAGTTTTTGTGCTGTTATTCCTTACTGGCAATCATTTTCAAAATCCTTCTCCTGAGTTTGCTGGATGACTCTAAGAATTCTTATCATTTCCAACCATTCAAAACCTTGCTCATGTCTTTGTCAGTGGGCAAGACCTCATTTGCATTCATCTCAAAACCTCTCAAACCCTAGTTCCAAATTTTTGGAATTTGAATGTGGCCTTTGTGCTTACAAACGAGCTATCTTTTTCCTAATCTGTTGATCATCCCATCTATTTCTAGAGACCCTCCTATCCTCCTAATCCTTGGATATGCAAAAATATTGCTAAGACCCATGCAATATTTTTGAGTTGTGATTTATTCCTTTCTTGCCTTTCTGAGGAATAAAAATCCAAAGGCATAGCTAGCCATCTCCTAAATTCATGAGAATTGGTGGAGTTGATATTTATGCCTAATACAAGTTCTGGCAAACAAATATTGGCCATTATAAAATAAGGGAAATTGCCTTTTCCTATTTTAAGCCAATATTGCATTTTCCACTTTTCAAAGGAACTACTATTTTTATAGCATAGAAAATTCCCACATAAATTGTGGAGCTTTTCCTTGCTATATAATTACTAGTTCCATCCTTATGTCATGTTCCTCAGTTCAAAAATTGGGCACATGATCCAATCCAAGTTTTTGCCTTCTCTGAATTTTTGCAAAGTAAGTGCTTTATTCCTAATTCCAATTGAGCTGCAATTTGGCAGGGTGATTAACATGGATAAATAACCCACGGATACCAAATATGAGCTAAATCCCTTCACCTTATCTCGCTGTGCCATTTTTCAAAGTTTGTGACCAGATTGTAACTTTGTGAAGGAAGTACCTTCATAGAGTTTCCAAATGGGATGAAACTTTTCCATCTTCTCAAGTATCTCACATAATTACCCTCCACCTAAATTTAGTTCATTTCATTGAGCTATGTGAGCAAAGGAGCAATTCTTGTTTTCTGCACCAATTTTCCGTTAGTGAAGCAAGTATATTTTATCTTGCTCCATTATGGCTGAAAATTTTCCCAAAACTTCTCCTATCCATATAACCTACCTGCACAAGATTTTGGCTCATTTAATTTAGCCAATATTTTCCTAGAATTTTCCCAAGCTTCTGGACAGAAGAGATGTTTGTGAAACAAGTACCAATTTGGCAACTCCATTTGGTCTGATCTTTTTGCAGCATCTACATATGAACAAATCATCAAGCTTTTCCAAGTTTTAGCCTAATCCAACACTCCTAGTAAGTGCTCCTTCATCATTTGATTTCTAGACCAGATTTGGCATTTGTACTCCAACTATGCTAAATCTTTGTCCTAATGACCTCATAACCCCCAGGACCGTAGTCCTTGCTACCCTAAGCCCCCCAGACATCAAGTTTACCTTTTTAACCTCTCTGGTTTTATCTCTAGAATGTGGTCAAGTTTGCTACAGCAAACTTGTGAAGCTTATTTTACTCAGCTCCCTTTGTCTTTGCCCGTTTCTTTACCGTAGTAATACTCTACTTTGGAAGGACTTCGTTGTAGACATGGTTTGGCATGGAGTAGAATGCCAGAGCGTGCGTTGTCCATGGTGACCACAGGAAATGTCGGCCAAAACGGTGGTCTACGCACTGTTCTCGTCGGCAGCGCTGCTCCGACCAGCTCTGGCCTCCTCATTAATGTCCCACAGCTCCCCCTCGACGTCGTCTTCTCGCTGGACCGCTCGCCCCCTTCGTTTTCTTCTCCGACGAGGCGTGCCAACGACCGTACAGTGTGCGCCCCTGGGCACCGCCGCCTTCCTCGCTCCTGTCCTTTTCTCCCTCTCGTCCGCGAGCGTTGCCCGACTCCGTGAGCCTCTGTGCCGTGTCCGCTCCCCTTGTCGCCTTCCCACGGCTCCCCGTGACCGCTGTGGCCACCAGAGCGTTAGCCGGACTTGCCCGGCGGCACTCGGCTCGGACACACCTCGCCCCGGCTATATAAAGAGCCCGCGACCCACTCGAGCACTTTAGCTGCTTCGCCACCCTCCTCTATGCCTCCCCACGCTCCTCATTTCGCCCCGGAGCTTCTCCCCGACCCCCGCCATCGCCATGGCCGCCATCTCGGGACCCGCTTGATTCCGGTGATCCCGAGCTCTCCTCTCTGTTGCCTCACCACCAATGCATCCCCCATGCTCCGGCAAGCCTCCCCGTGGCCTCGGCCCCTTCTCTTCCCCACTGTAGCGCTATGTCCACCGGTGGCCGAACCCTCTCTCCACCGTGGGCCCTGCTGCTCTCTCTCCGGCGCTCCTCGGCGGTAGCAACCACTTCCGCGGGATGAGCCTCTCCCTCCCGATCACCTGGATAGGCTGCACTCTTCGTGTGGTGGCCGGACTCGCCAGCGCTTGCTGTTGGGACGAGCCGCTCCCTCGCCCAGGTGCACTCCACGTGGGAGGAAGAAGAAGACCAGCCGGGCGGGCCCCACCCTACGTGGGCCCTTCTTGTCATTGGCCGAAGACGTGCTCAGTCAGCGTAAGTGGAGACGTATTCTGCGAAGAGCGTTTTCATTTGTTTGAAGACGTATTCTACGTAGTACGTTTTCTGACAACTGAAAACGTGTTGCCTGGTATACGCTTTCTTTTCCCTGGAAACGTATTTTCTCGAATGCGCTTCTCTTTTTCAGCCTCGCCCGCCGAGGTGCTTATTTTGTGAACGTTCACTGTTTAGTGCCTAAAAAGTGAACGGCCACAACTGTTCAACCGTAACTCCGATTGAGGTGATCCCAACGTTCACGTTCTCTGTTCGTCGAGCTATTTCCGTTGGTATCATTTTCATTATGTTTTCACATAGTGAAAATGACCATTTTGCCCTTGCCAATAAAACAGCCCCCTCCGAGAGAGAACTGTTTCCGGCAAATATTTCCGCGATCATTCTACACTTATCCCCGGAGTTTTCCTCGAACCCCAGGCGAGCCAACCTCTTATCATGAGCCCCAAACTTGCATGTTGACTTTGCTTGCAGCTCGTGTGTGTGTTTAGTTGCAGTAGTTTCTTGTCTGTTCCGTCTGCTGTTATTTCAGTCGTGCTATATGTTTTTGTTATCTGACTTTCATGCTTGTGCTTTCATGAAATAAGTTGACATGCTAGTTGGATGTTGCTACTGATAATATCATGCCTCTGTCTAGTTTAATGTTAGTAGTATCGATGTTATGATGATTCTGTTGCAGTAGTGGAATTACTAGTACTTGGTATTGCGATGTTTCACATGCTATCACTGTTCACTTGAAAAGATTGATGCTTTGTTACTGCATCTGTATGTTGCATGCTAGTTGTTGCATTCATGTTAAAAATGCTTGCATGATGATTGATGATGGAGAAGTTAATGATATGACTTAATAACAAAACTCCTCCGTCATCGATGGGATCGAGTCGCCACATTTAGCTGTTATAGGCAGGCCCTAGCTAGGTCTATTTTCATGCCTCTCGCTGGTGCTTCCAATGAGGGAAGGTTATGGGCACGCGCTACGCTGATCAGGTAGGCGGACATAAGCCTTGTGTGCCCGTAGTTAGATGATAAGCGCTTTTGTCCCCGTTTGGGACCGTTTTTGTTTTGCCACGACGGTGGCCATGGTGCCTTTGGTAGGCACGGGGCCACCCAGGACTGAACCCCAAGGGGGTGTTGGTCGGAGTGGCCGGGAGAGTGTCATGGCAGTAGGACGGTTTTGTCGGAATGCCATTGGTCCACCCGAATGGGATTGCGAGCCCATGGATTCCGTGGTGTGGGTATAGTGCGCTACCTCTCACTACAAAAAAAACTTCCGTGATGATACGTGTTTGTCACAGTAGGTCACGTTTTCTGTCATGCATGTACATCCATGAAAATTTTATGACAGAATCAAGATAGTCATACATGTGCTGTCGTAGAAGTGTTCCATGACATTACCAAAATTATCATCACGGAAGTGTCCACTTCCATGACGATAAATCGCGCGTCACAGAAGTGCTTTCGTCAAGGGTGACCGACACGTGGCATCCACTGTAACGGAACGCCTTAAGCTATCGGGTCTGGTTTTGGATCCGATAACCCGTTAACAGCCCCGACCAATGGGGATTTTCCACGTGTAAAATCATCATTGGCTGGAGGAAACACGTGTCGGCTCACCGTTGGGACAGATGTCATCCACTCATTGGACCCAAAGCGCCTATTAACGGCGCGTGGTGAAACTGGCCCGTAATGAATAGTGTATCACTTCATACCCATTATTCCATTGGGCCGTTTCCAGCCCATGTTATCTTTCGGCCTTCTCAGTGGCCATTTATTCTTGGGCTCATTTCCAGCATTCGGTTACTTACGGCCCGTTACTGTCATTTTCTACTTGTGGGCCAAATTCAGCCCGTGGTTATAGTCGGCCCGTTTGTGGCCCGTTAATATGTTGGCCCTTTTTCATGTAAAAAACCAGTTGGGCTGTTTTCATAGAGTTATCAAATACGGCCTATTAACGGCCCGTTATTGTCCACGAATAGTACGACCCATGATTGGCGAAATGATGATACGCCCCGTAGAAGGCCAATGGATCCTATGGCCCGTAAAGGGCCCATGGATCGTACGGCCCGTAGAAGGCCCACGGATCCTACGGCCCGTATAGAAGGCCAATGGATATCCCGTAGAAGGCCCATGGATATCCCGTAGAAGGCCCATGGATCATACGGCCTGCAGGAGTCCCATGATTACAACAGTCCGTGTGTTGCCATGATTATTTTGGCCTAGTTTCCAAAAATATGTTATTGTGGCCACTAGAAAAACACAGAAAAAGAACTGCAATGACTACAAGCAAACAACTAAACAAGACAATAAGAAAATAAATAAGAAAGCAATTAACACTAGCCTATTACCGCTATTACACATATTACATCCACTGGGCATCAAAGTTCGCCACCAGTGCAAATATAGGGAACAAAGCAGCATATTACATACACTGGCCGTCAAAATTGGCCACTAGTGCAAATAAACACGGCAGCAAAACAAGAGCATAACTGAAACAACTTCAGAAGAGCTCAAGAAATGTTATCCCGGGTATCCACCATGCTGGCAATAAGCTTAGCAAGCATATTAGCTTTGTCCTGTTTGGCGCTAAAATCCTGCAACTTGCTGTTGCACCAGAAAGTATGCATCTGAATGCTCCAGGGACTTCCGCAGTCCTTCCGCTTCTTGTCGCAGCACAGCTGATCGATGTCTTTCAGCTTGTATCTGAGACTCAAGAAACCGAACTGATTCAGACAGTGAGTTTGAATAGCTTGTGCAAGCGGTAGTGGCCAGTAACTCGAACACTAAACCAAGACAGTACTTTGGGGTTGTCTCACTGTCTTTGAGATAGTCTTCCTTAGTTGTTTATCGGCTTTGTTGGAGACCAACAAGGATGTGTCACTATCCTGAACCTTATCTGCATTACTTCCTTTACAATTGCTTAATAAGGCACTCTTCCCCAATATTCTGTCAGCATTCTAAAAGAAGAAACAAGCAGACACATAACAGGTTTAGCATGTACTAGTATATGAAACTCATTTCGGTGAACCAGTTCATTAGTAAGGTGGACAGGATTAAACTACCAAGTCTTCTATTGCCAAGTACTAGTACATAATAGAAGCGTCAAACAAACATATATCTATGTCCTATGGTCACTGCATTGTCTTGCCAAATCAAAATAGAGACACGGTTCAAATCATATCAGTTCAAGACAAAGCGGCAGTGAAAGAATACAAAGCGTGGGAAACTACACGGCACAACAAGATTTCAGATGGGTACCACGGGTCTACATGTACAACAACACTATTGGCTCTATTGTGATGCTAGTAATGTGCATGATATGAGAAGTCAACTGTATACACAATTGAAATTGAAATCAACAGAGCTATTGATAAGAGCAAGCCTGTTAAAGAAACATGCGTGAACATACCTGCTGTGCCATTGGAGTTTCGATTGGATCCTTCAATTTAAAAATAAGTTTGTATGAGTAAATATAGTGATACAAGAGCAAAGTAGTATGCACGATAGCAATCATAGTTAAAAAAGGCGCGCCTAGGCTCTAGGCGTTGGCAAAACACATTGCGCATAACTACGCTTAATCTGTGCATAACTGCGCATAAGCATGCGCTTTGGTCAGTAAAGCGCAAGGCGGTGGCAAAACGCACAATTAACGCCTAGCGCTTTTTTGAACTATGATAGCAATGGAATCTTAAATTAGAACAGTTGTTCTTCAGGTTTAGGCACTTGTTCTACATGAACAAAGTACAGTAAGATGCAAGAATATAATACTTAAAAATAGAAAATGAGCTCATAGACCTTACCACATTCTTGGTTCGGGACCAGTACAGAACAAGGCGTTCCCAGTCATCGTCCAGTAAATGTGTCATAGGAGAACGTAAGGGAATTTGATGAGTTTCTTTGCCGGTGAAGTACGTTTTCTTCAGGTAATTCCGATACTGCCACCAAGCATTCTTGAAGATAGCAGAGGTATTGGCACAGGTTACCTCATCCTGAGTTTCCAAATCGGTCCTTCTCTATAGAGAAAAATGGGAAAATTTGCTGTATTATAACCATCATCGAGGTAGGATGCATGGGACAAAGCAAAGTAATTGCCATGAATAACATTACTTACACATAACTCCTGGACAAACTCCTGCAACTGGCATTTCCCTTCATCTTTGGTGTAATATTTCCAAGATGGGAAGATACGCACATACGATTTAACAACATCAAATGCGATAGATGCTAAAATACGACTAGCTGGTTGTGCTTCCTCCACAGGAATAGGCGTACTAACTGGTGGAGTTGGGGTTCGCCGTGGTTGTACTGGCCCTTTGGGCACTGGAGCTGCCTTACTAACTGCTCGTGTTTGGGAGCTCTGTGGTGGAGATGGTGCTGTGTCAACAGGAACTGGGTTACTATCTGCTGGGGTTGGGGTTAGATTGGGTGAAGCTGGTTCTTTGTCCATCGCAGTACAGGTACAATCTGCGAGAGTTTGGGTTATGTGTGGTAGGGCTGGTTCTCGTGCATGTACAACCGGGGTGCTATCTCCACCAAGAGGTAGCACTATTTTATTTGAAGACCGTGTTTTTAGTCCGCTAGATACTGGCATCACCCGCTCCAATTCAAATGGCCGATAAACAGGAAACATAGTTGAATATACAGACATTGTATGAGAAACAGATGCAATAGATAGTGTGGAAAAAAGAGGACATGAAATAGTTGACATGTATATTGTTTAACTAAAACGGATAGCATGACATAATTTCACATATATGATGTCTATCTAAACTGGATAGCATAGCATAACATAATTCAAAGATATGATGAATAACTAAACAGGATCGCATGACATAATTCACCTACATGTTATCTAAGTAATCAGGATCGCATCATTTAATTCACATATGTGATTTATATGCTAAACAGAGGGCATTAGATATGATGTCTAAACTAAGAACATGGTGATGAATATTGTGTATATGATGTCTAAACTATGCAATGCAAGACACCATATGCATGATATGAGCAGTATAACCGTGCCAAGTTAGAGCATACATGTCGGTGGGAGAATAGGACTGGTCATCTGTCTCTGAATTCATCTCTGAGGAGCTATCGGGACCCAGCAAGAGATCTGCTTCAACAGGTAGCACTGTCTGCTCTGAAGGCCTTGTTTTCACTCCAGATTTTTCAGTCTCCCACCCAAATGGCTGATTCACAGGAAGAGTAGTTTAATGTACAAACATTGTCGACAAATGGAAATGTAATGAAGAAAAGGATGGTCAAGATATCATTCAAATATATGATGCCTGGTTAAACAGGATGGCATTACACATTTCACATATATTATGGCTGTCTAAAAGACATGAGACTGCATAATTCCCATATATGATATAGAAACTAAACAGGTGGCATTACAGAACATGTCTAAACTAAGCAGATGACATATATGATGTCAAAAGTAGGCACTACAAGGCAACATATGCATGATATGACTAACATCATCATGCCAAGGTAGAGCAAACACCTTGGGGGTAAATAGGAGTGGTCAGCGGTGTCTGATTCCGCCTCAGAACAGATATCTTCCTCTAGATTACAATTTGGAGAGAGGTGGGGAGGGCTTGCCATTGAACCCACCATGGAGCGATGTCTACATGACATTGTATTGCCGCGCAAAACTCTTCTCTTTTTCTCTACATGTTCAGCATGACTGTGTACAATATCTGACATGCATACGAAAAAAATATGGTGAGATTATGTAAGGAGAGCATGCAGAAATTTAGAGTGATGGTAACAACCAGTGGATGGATCAAAAAATAATGATAGCAGGCTGATGATTGCTTTAATTTAATAAAAAGACAGATGATGATTGCTTTATGATTTGTTTCCCACCCAAGATGAACAACATAGGCATACCCTAGGTGAACCAGATATTAGACAGAGATACTATTCATTGCTTCCTTGATATGTGCCCCACAACTAATTTAGAACTCAAGTTTGAACATTAATTTGGACCTGACTTGGAGTCCAAGAAGTGAACAGGACGATAAAGTAGCATGTAATTTTAAGCAATGCATAACATAAGAAGAAAAAAAAGAGTGCAACCTCTCTTGTGGACCCGTGTACTCCTCGGGTTCATCTGCTGAGTCGATGATGGTGATGTCGTTGTGGTGGGTGCCAGTGGCAGGGAAGGAGATCTGAGGCGGCGAAAGGCGGTCAGGAGTTGTGATGTCTGGTTTGGTGGATGTTTCTGTCAATGGAGCAGCTCAGGTGAGGTGGACGACATCGCGGAAGCAGCAGGACAAACCACACAAAGTTCCCTTCGACACCTACCTATAACTAAAGTAATTCTGTAAGGGCTCATTTGGCTTGCATGATTCTAAAAACGGAGGGATAGGAAAAACACCGGAATAGGATAGGAATGCACATGGTAAACAGAGCATTTATAAACACATGGTTTCTGTCAACTTGGGTGTTTGGTTTACAGGAATTGGAAGAGCAGAGGAATGCAAAGAAACATGGCCAAATTAAAGTGAAACCATATGAAAGCGTGCACAGTTAGAATGTTATTCTGCCACTAATGCACTTGGTCTTGTTTTCATGCATAGGATTTTGAAAAGTAGGTCCAGGTGGATGTTTTGCTTCATTCCTTTCAACAAAATGCATGAATAATTGAGTAGTAGAGTGCCATTGGAAAATTCCCTATTGCTATGTTTTTCCGTTGAACCAAAATAGCCCAAATGGATCAACATGAATGTATAGTAATAAGTGATGCAACAAGTGTACAACCTCTTTGTCGTAGCCTTGTCGACCTCAGCATCATTGGCTTGGTGGCTGAAGCAGTTGAGGCAGAGGTGGCTGTCTGAGGTGTGGAGGAAGATCTGAGGAATCTGTAGACGGCATCCAGGGCACTGCTCTGTTGATGGATCGTTCTGTCGTTGGAGCAGCTCCGGTGAGCCGTAAGACGTCAAGGATGAAGTAGCACAAGACAGACATCATCAATCTCAAGTGGGATTCTAATAGCATCTCCAATAGATGATGTAAAATAGATGTAAAATTTACATCACCAAAAACCACCTGACTACAACAGATGAGGTAAAAACTGTTGACTCTGAACTTAACTGTCGAAACTGAAATTTACTGTGGAATCTGAATGTTACTGTCGAAACTGAACACAATGGTAGCAGAGAGGCACTTGACATGTAGTTTAGGGAGGGCCTGCAGTTCATCTTCAACCTGCACCCCCCTGAGCCGCCAGCCACCACCGGCCGAACCGCCAGCCCCCGCGCCGCCTCGCCGCCCCGAAACAACTCCCCACCGCCGGTCCGCCGCCGCCCCGGCCAGCCCTCTAGGCCCCCCGCCCGCACCCTAAACCCTAAGATAGATAGTGGGGTACCTCTCCGGCGAGCCCCCGTCCCTACTGCGGGTGGTTCTTCCTTAACTCTGGCGAGCCCCCCACCCCCTGAAAATCGACTGACCCAAAAGTCGATTCAGTCGACTGAAGTGTAGCTAAATCCGAGCAGAGCAGCAGCACGAGCGAGGGGGAGAGCAGCAGCAGCAGCGCGAGCGAGCGAGAGCCGGAGCGGCAGTAGCTGGGTGAGCGAGCGATCGAGCAAGAGCCGGAGCAGCAGCTGCGCGAGCGAGCGAGCGAGAGCCAGAGCAGCAACAGCAGATCCGGCTGGTATGGCCGCCGCCGCCGAAGGGGCCTCGCACTGGGGGAGAGCCGCCGTGGAGATGTCGCCCGCGGCGCCGGCTTCAAGGTAGCAACTCCATGGGGGTGCGGAATGGAGCACCGTCGGCGCCGGGAGGTCGGGTTAAGGAGAAGGTGCGATGCGATGAGTGTACAACCTCTTTGGTGGCACCGAGTAGGCCTCGGCTTCGTCCTAGGAGTCGGTGACGATGCTGCGGTTTCGGTGGAGCAGGTTAAGGTGGCGCTGTGGGGATGGAGCAGCCGCGATAGACGAGGCGATCATCGGAGCAGCTCCTTGGAGGTGGAGGACGGGGCGGCTGAACCGGCGGGACGACGAGATGGATGACGGATCCTCATCCGGGGAGGTGGACGAGGGACGTCGAGCTGTTGCGGTGGACGACGTCGTCGGGGAAGAGGCTCCGGCTGGGCAGCGGTGAGGTGGCGGACGGAGGAGGGTGGGGTTTCGCGGCTGGAGCGGAGAGGTTATGGCGGCCTGGGATTTCGAATGGCAAAAAGGAGACGATGGGAGGAGGTGAACCATGACTTAGGGACGCGCTTGTCCAAAATGTAGGGTGTGTTACAAAAGTACCCCCACCGATTTGAACTAACGGCCCTTTCGGCTCAGGGTTAGAAGGGGGATTTCACGTGTCGGGATTTGTCACCTGGCGGGAGTTTTCGCGAGCGTTGTAATTTTGGGATAGCAAGGCGCGGGTTGTGAAGGCGCCAGTTTTGGGAGCACGATATCTGAATTTTCAGGATATAAAAAGGCGCGGGTTGAATTTTAGGGACAAGCCTAACGTGTAATATTGTACTTGTACGTACCAAATCAATTCACACTTCCCTCAACCAAAAAAGAAAACGAAAAAAATAAAACTATTCACACCACACAAAGAGAGAGTCTTGCCCCGTTTTACTATAAAAATGCTATTCAAAGCTACTCCCTCCTTCCATCTATACAGGGCCTAATGCATTTTCGATGCTAACTTTGACCAAATATTAGAGCAATAATATATGACATGCAACTTACACAAAGCAGACCGTTAAATTCGTCTGTGAAAGGTTCTTTCAATGATATAATTTTCACATTGTGCATGTCATGTACTATTAATCTTGTCAATAGTCAAAGGCGGTCTTAAAAAATGCATTACGCCCTATATAGATGGAAGGAGGGAGTATGAATCCATGTTATGTCCAATTAAATTTTTTTGCTTACTGTATAATTCATGTAACCTACTCATACCAACATTTTAGTGCATTCCAAATGTCTATACTATCGCTGCAATTCGAACTGAATTTGAATTCGTTTCTCTATTTCAATAAGAACCTACAATCATGATTGTTGCCAACTTCAACCATCATTCATGTATTACCTTAATAACACACCACATAATTACTATAGAGATAGATATGAACTATGTGTACTACATGAACTCGAATTCTATTTTTTGAATACACTTGATGTTGATTCCAAATAATAGTACATTTGATGTACTAACTATATATTCATAATCTAAACCCTATTCCATATGTACACCGTGTTTATCACACATAGTATAGTGCCCCGCCCCCTACATTATGACAAGTATTTAGACCTGAGTTGCAAAAGCCAGACATTAGCCCAAATTATGATCAATGTTCTATATATTATATGTAGTACTAGCAAGATGCCCATGCGTTCCATAGAACATCAACATGATCAAGGCGAGGCCTAATTTGCAAATATGGAGAGGGGTGTGGGTATCTTTTTTCAAAATTGCCATAGTTTCCTTCCTATCCCTCAGATATAAATCGGACGGCCTATATTGCAGGATGGCATGCACACCATCATCAACAACTCCGTTTTTTATAAGAGTAGAGATAAAATATATTATATGTAGTATAACATGTTCATAACCACACCATGTGTATCACCATTATATATATTCACACATGCGTCGGTTTAAAACACTATGATAAATTCTTCAAATATCCGAGTTCGCTTTTTATGATGAAGTATGATCTCTATTCGTCTTTTACACCCACACAATCATCTTATCTGTGTAGCTACCACTAACTTTCTCTCATGCATGCACACGCCCGCATCCCTCTCACCCTCCCTCAGCATTCTCTAGCTCCATCGTGCAAATTCATCTTTTCACTTTAGGTCGTTCACCCACGGTGTGTGTAGGCCCCCCAGCTCCTTCATTACGGCACACATCGATCGATATGCCTCTCTAGCCAGGTGTGCCTAACACAAACACAAGCTTCCCCTCTTCTCTTATCACTGTCCATGCCTCACTCCCACCACTCTTTTCATCGATCTCGTACTCGCACACTCCTTCCCCCTCGATATAGTATGACTCCCGCACCACCTCCTAGATGCATCCCTCTCTCTCTATCCTTCTCCCCGTGCCTCATTTGCTTCTAACACACACATGCATGTATACCGATCGATCTCCCAACATATACCTAGGTCGACTTTAACTATTCCCCCCCATCGATCGATGTACCTCACAAGTTATCTCTCTTCTTTGTCTGACAAAGGACGGTTGATCTTCCTATGTAGTTATGTCTGCTTACCACAGCCATATCGTCCCCCCTCATCATTCGTGCATGGCTCCCGGCCCATCTCTCACACGCACGTGCATAGACAGGCAGCCATCCCCTCTCTTATTGATATTGCAGGTGTGCCCTCCGGTTGTCTAACAAGCCTATCCCACCATTTGTTAGAAGCAACTCCACTACCACCCCCTCCAACACTCTAGCTCTGTCTCTCTCCCAACCTTATTCCTCTCCTACACATATGCATGGATGTCGATCGATCTCCCTTAATACATGAGGTAGGCCTCTCTCCTCCTCCACACATATACCAGCCATTGTACCTCTATAGTTAATTAGGCCTCCCCCCCACCACCATACATTGATAGTCGAGCGCTGTAGGTAGGTATCGATGCCACAGAGACAAACTGCACCTGTCCCCTCTCACGTTCCAGTAGGCCAACCACTCTATATCTTTGATGTGGGAACACACAAATTCGATGGCACTCTTTATCGATCGCGCGCACACACACACACACATCATCCCTCTCTTCGATTCTATGGATACCTCAAGCCGATGATACCTCCACTCTCTTCTCGTGGATCTCCCCCTCTATATATATATATATATATATATATATGATATATCCAGGACTCTATTTCACACACGTTGCATATGTTACATTTTTTGATTGACCCCACCCCCCCCCAAAAAACTCTCACGAACCCACACACTATATCTCTCTCACACAACCCCACGTAGGTGGTGTACGTATACAAGAAGAGAATAGGTGCACCGTGCACATACTCACGCTTCGTGCCCAGCCACACCCGCGCGGGTACACGGTGGAGCTCATTTCTGTACGACATGGCAGCCCACGTGCTAATTTGAATGCGTGTAGTGGTTGTTTACCTACGGTCGTGTACCACGCGTGCACGAAACAAAGTTTGACTTGATGCGTTGGCGCGTTATTTTTAAATAAAGTTATATCGCTCAATGGCACGTACACAGAATATAAAATGATTTTTATGGAGAAAAAGGTAGTCCGCTCCACTATATACAATGGAGCCTGCCTGGTTTGTCTCTCTTCAGAGTATCTCACACAACGCTGCGGTGGCCTCTCTCTCTCTCTCTCTCTCACTGTTGGTCACTGATCCGGCCGCATCCCGCCCGCCGGCAGAAAGGGAGGACGTGCATCGTTTCTCCGTTCGACGGCGCCGAGGCAGCACGTCCCGATCTGTGGTACACGCCGTTCTCTCTGACCATGCTCCGGCGCGGTAGGGCCTACGCCACCTGTTAGCTGCCGCAGTATGGGCAGATTCCGCCCGCCGCCGCTCACCTAGTTACATCCCGACGACCTCCAGGCCCCTCCGGCCTTGCTCCACTGCCCGTCTTCCCACGTTGCTACATGTGGATCTTCCATAGTTCTTTGCCCAAAACGTAGCTCGTCCGGCATCTTTCCATATTGCAATCTCGTCCTCACACCGTTTTAGACAAACACAACCGTGTTGTTATCTTCCCATAGGACAAGGAATATGCTTCTTTTTTGTCGTCGCATGTGTCATCAACTGTTATTGGCCAGTAATTGTTTCCTTTCTACCTCTTTTTTGCAAACAGGGCTATCCATTTCATCTCGTTGCTATTGCGACCTTTTGTTGAACTGCACAAATCACTTTTTTCTTAAGAGTGTTTTGTGCAGTTCTACCAAAATGTCACACGGGCAACGTCTCTACATTTTAGTGCGACTGCACAAAGGGAGATTGGTTTTGCTCTATCCTCCTCATCCAACTCCGAGCCTAATCTTCTCCAACTAGTTAGTCTTAAGAGAGACTGCAAAGGTGACCGGCTTCTATTTGTGTGTTTATTGTTTCATCAGCAATCCTCTATTATCGTAATCACACTTAATATCTTTGGAACAGGGACACTCAGCTCTATTTTAGTGGAACTGCACAAAATGATTGGAATGTTGCATGCTCCAGACAGCTACTTTTTCCCCAACATGCCTTGTTGATTTAGACAGAGCTGGGGGGACATTGCTACCAATGAAAGCATGGATCAATTTTAATTTAACACCTTCTCACAACTTTGTCTTCAGTTGTGATGTAAATATTAGCTCTGATCTGCTAATAATTGAGATGCATTAGCAAGGAAGTTAGTTTTTTATTGTTTCCAGAAGACCATCGATGGCAAGACACACGAAACAAAAGCTGAAAGCTCACACCATTGTACAATTTCATGTCGCTGGAAAATTATTTGTATAGTACGTCAATTATGTAAACAAATGCTGGAATCTTGATAACATTGCCAGAAGCCTCTTCGGCATCCGGGTCCATGTGCCATGCACAAAATTATACTCCTTCGTTCCTAAATATTTGTCTTTTTACAAATTTCAAATGGGCATATTTTAGAGTGTAGAATCACTCATTTTGCTTCGTATGTGTACTCCCTCCGTTCCTAAATATTTGTCTTTCTAGAGATTTCAACAAGTGACTACATACGGAGCAAAACGAGTGAATCTACACTCTAAAATATGTCTATATACATCCGTATGTAGTAGTCCATTTGAATCTCTAAAAAGACAAATATTTGAGTAGTCACTCCTTGAAATCTCTAGAAAGACAAATACTCCGGAGTATATTTAAGAACCTAGGGGGTAGTGCACAGCCGCATGGGAGACTCAGCCCGGTCGTTGCGCCGCATTAATAGTGAGTAATGAGCAGTCAAATCATAAGCCCCACCTTTCCCACTGTAAGTTGCTCGGAAGAAGCAACCATCAATACGCTCTTCTTTGAATCCGCTCATACTACTCCATCCGTCACTGTTTATAGAGCGCGCTTCAGAAAAAGAAAAAATCTCTGGGCCAAGGCGACTAGCGATCGGCCTGAAAAATAGCATTGGTAGTTATAGCACGGCGTCTATTACTAGAGGAAATAATGCGTACACACATGCATGCAGTGCTTCCACCCCCGGGTACACACATGCATGCACTTACTCCACTCCATAGTACATCGAGAGAAAATTGTGGACTTGATTGCGGTTACCATGCCCTAATTAATTGAGCATTAAACCAAACGCGTCTAAAGTCTCTCTGGTGGTGGAAATGCATTGAGAGAAATGCATCATAATGAAGCGCGCCCTGTAAACTGTGATGGAGGGAGGAGTAGTATGAAGGTGCAAAACCAAGTACGCATATGGCCAGTCGGTCAACGCACCTCCTCTTGGCATATCACTGACATGTGGGACCGGAGTGTGAGCAAACCGATCTCAATTGACGGCAAAATGGCCAACCCGCCGTTCCTTGAGAGAGACGAGGAGCGAGAACACACAAACGGGCTCGCACAGAGGCCAAGATATATTCGAGCATGGTTGATCGATATCATCATTACATGTTGGGCTGCCGTTTTCCGCCCTTCTCTGGAATAAATGTGTACTTTATCAGAGATTAAAAAATATAAGAGTACAGAGGCTCCACCATGCGGTTCTAGTAGTACTACTACTCGTACTACTAAACCTTGCGCTTGGCTCTTCGCCTCTTCGTGAAGTCGAACAATGATGGTACTCCACATGTTCGGTACTACAGTGTATGCCTCTGGCAATCTGACACCGAATGAACTGATGCATGTCCACCGCCTAGGTGAGGGTACGTTGCATTAGTCAAAAGGCGTAAGTGAGCTTCACCTTGTCCTGCAAGCTTCTCCTCGTTCTGCTGGTTGACGGGACACACCAACAAGTAGTGCTAGTCCATACTCCCTCCTTTCCGGTTAATATGGCTTAATCTTTTTTGCGGGTAAATGAGAGAGCTTTATTCATATATAAGCATTCTTAGGACGATCAGCCAAGACACTGGTCACTAGGAAGCGAGGTACCCCGCAAAAAAAGAAGTAGGAAGCGAGGCGTTTCATCAAGCCAGCTCTCGGCCACATTCAAAGTTTAGCAAGCACGGTTCGCACAAAGATGCGCCACAAGGTTTGCTGACCTATTTACTTGTTGAATAACAAAAAAAGAGGAAATATTACTGAGCGCTCCTATTAGTAACAGGATATGAGCCAGAATTAAGCGAGAATTGTGGCGAGTGTTCCATGCAATCAACTTCCATTATCACATGCGAGAACCCTCGAAGAGAACCAAATGTGTTGAAGATTGCTTTATCACATTTTAAAAATATAATAAGAGTGCAGACGCTCCTCCATCCGGTTCCTAGTACTAGTATAGTACATACCTCTATAGACTATAGTAGTAGTACTAGTACTAGTAAACTTTGCGCTTGGCTGTTCGCCTCTTCGGGAAGTTGAACAATAATAGTACTAGTATAGTGTATGCTTCTGGCAATCTGACACCGAATTAACTATTGCACGTCCACCGCCTGAGCGAGGGAGAGCTTGCATTAGTCAAAAGTTTCTCCTTGTCCTGCGAGCCACCGCGCGCAAGCTTCTCCCATCCTGCAAGCTTCTCCTCGTTCGGCAAGTTGACAGGACACAACAAAGTAATGCTAGTCCATACTGCCTCCTCTCCGGTTAATATGGCTTAATTTCAAACGAGATAAATACACTGTATGTCACTGTATATTTGTAAAAATACGGTCAGTGGACTTCATAATACGCTCATTGCGCTCAAAATATACATTTTCCGGTGTTTATACGGTCACTAGCTCACCCTGGCTGAGTATGTGTGTGCACGCACTTGTAGGTTGAGCACTTGAGCGTGACCGTGTGTGTTCCGTCGTGTGCTCAGACATGCATGCATTAGGGTGTCGCACGCGTTTTTGCGTCCATGTGTACGTGTGACTGTTGCATACACGTATGGGGAGTACGTGTAGGGGCCACTAAAGCAGCAGTCAAATCACACAGTAAGTTAGTCGAAAGAAGCAACCATCATTTCACTCTTCAATGACACATACGCAATATAAAATGGTTGATATGGAGAGAAAAAGAAAACCACTATATATACACTAGCAGGAGCCTAAGCTACAAGCCTGCTTGCTTGGGTTGGTCTCTTCACAAGCATAGAACGACGGTGGCCACACCGTTGGTCACATATCCGGCCTGATCCCGCAGCTGGGGGAAGGGAACAATGTTCTGCGTAGACGCGGTCAACATCGGCGAGGGAGAAAATCCACAGTCGGTGCGTCCCAATTGGGGGTCACCGCGGTATGGGCCGATGCCACGTCCCAACCGCCCTTCTAGCTAGAGCCCGACGTCCCAGGTAGTCCATCTTCCTTTTGGAGCCGGCTTGCTCCAGTACCACAGCTCCCCATGTAGCTCCATCTCCATGTCGATATTTCTCAACTTCTACTGGCTTCTACTTGTGATGAGTTTATGTCTCATGAACTAGTTCTAGTACTATTATTCCAATCACACTTCTTCAATATCTTTGCCATCAGGGATGCTCAGCTCGATTTTAGTGGAACTGCAAAAAAGCATCGTATGATCCGAGGGTGCCAGCCGTCTTTCCTTCGACAGGTTCTACCTGGCCAGGAAATTAAATCATGTTTAGGGTTTAGGGTTTAAGTCGTAGTGACCCCATCAGTAGTTTTTCTTTCGTACACGCTCTCACAACTTTTGTCTTTAGTTGTGAAGTAAATATTAGCTATGATCTATGAATCATTGAGATGCATCAGCATGTGTGTTAGTTTTCCTTTGTATTTGATGGAATGTTGTAACGGGGCAACCTTGGAGTAGGAATGAAAATGGAGCGGAAAGTTTCCGTTTTTCCCGAGAAAAAATGGAAACGGAGAGAAACCAACGTTTCATTTCATTGGATCACGCCATCGAGCAAAACCAACGTTTAAATCACATCTGTCGCGTTCGTGTCTCACCCTCCTCAATGGCTCGACCCCACACGGTCACTCGGCATGCCACTCAGTGCAAACCGAGTATACGATAACTTTCCCGCCTGCTTGTCGATGGATCGCGCCATGGAGTACTAGTACTACTGGAAGAGATTGACGAGTTGGGGGAGGACAGCTAGCTGTAGCACGGACTCCCAAGAACTTTTTACATGCATGTTGTGGCCGGTTATTGCGACCTTTGAACGCGGAGCAGACGCGTGCACTAGGAAGCGGCGCGAGCGACGCTCTCTCGGCCGGCGCGCCGCTTCAATGCCGGCGCCAGTGAGAGGTCGCATCCGCTCTGGCCGGGCATGAATGCGGCACTGACCGTTTCGGGCGGGAAGCACGCGCGGGTGATGAAGAGGGTTCGGGTTGGTCAGGAGCGGCCGTGGCAGCGGTCCGGACGCCCGCAAACAAGAGATGTTGTATATTAATATTGCCGCGTATATAATTAACAACGTAAATAATGTGCCAGTTGGACAAATATGATTGGAGATGGAGATGGAAATGGAATTTTACGTAAACACGGATATGCATGTCTATGTACATGTGTGTGTGCGCGACGACTCTCGTGACCTGGAAGCGGGGGCTGTTTTTTTATCGAGTTTTCTTTCTTGGTACGTTAAAAAATTGTCCGCCAGTTTTCGTTTCTTTTTTCCGGGAACGCGCGTATTCTATTTAAAACCACTGCTATGGAGAGATTGTTTTACTCCATTATAGCCTCTTGTTTGATAGAGTTTCTCGCGTCTCGCTCTCTCACCCTCTCCATATGAAAATAAGATGACAGTGTCCACACTATCTCCTCACCGGTGGTCACAGATCCGGCCGAATCCCGTCCGCTGCGAGAGGTGAGGAGGTGCAGCGTTGATGTTGTCGCCGTCGGCGATGGAGGAAGCCGATGCGCACCGTCCTCTCGGAGCCGGCGCTGGCGCGGACGAAGGTCCTCCGCGCCCTTGTTCGCTGCCGTCGTGTGGGCAGATCCCGCCCGCCCGCCTAAGCGACATCTCGGCTACCTGAGGTATAACTTCTTGTACTGGTCCAGCTCCCCAGGTCGCTGCATGCGGGTTTTCTTCTATGCGACTACTCCCTAGCTCCCCATGTATAGTAGCTAGGGTTCGTCGGCTGGTCCAACATCACCTACTATTATAGAGGAAATGCCACTCGAAAAGTTGTCCTGATTTATGCCTCAGTGGAGGTATACATGTTGTTTCGATAAAAAGTACATGGTGGTTGTGCGGTCATTGTCCATATGCTCCTATTGCTGCTTCTAATCTAATACTATCACTGGTTAAATGAAGAAATGCTTTTTTCTCGGGTATCCTGGTTTAGTTCCCATCAAGATAATCATGATGATTCTGTTTGTTGGTGTACTTTTCATAATTCTAATCGACAATTGAGATGTCGTTGTTAATCTTGTGAAACAAAGTAACAACACTATATCCCTTTTTTATATTTTCGGAAACAGCGATGCGTATCTCCATACCCGGGCATGTCTTCCTCAAGTTTAGTGGAACTGCACAAAATTGGATGGCCATTGTTGTTCTGCCTCACTGTCCTCTGCCACGTGGTTCTTCCTTCCTCGAGCTTGATTACTGAGAAGAAACAGACCACAATGAGGATTTTTCGAACTTCATAGGTGCCTCACCCAAACTTGATGCCAAATGGATGATGCATCACCACGATGACCTATCGATGGTCATGGTTGCGCCTCATGGTTGCGTCGGCTGGTGAAGTTGGTCGATTTTTAATGAAAAACAAGTTGTCTTCCATCAGTGCTCTTTCCTTGTTACCCACAAAGATGATATCCTTCGTCGGTTTACCTTGGTTGCATTGGAGACGCGGTCGTCTTTCACGTTGGTGCAATTTTATCACACAATTGGCTATGAACCAAATGTTTCCTCAAAGAAGGATCGACGTTGGTACTAAGAGCATAAGTTTTGTATTGATTTCTAAGCCTTCTCACAACTTTGTCTCCAGCTCCCCTGTAATGTTATTTGTCCAGCTATTAGCTTTGATTAAAAAAATGGTGTGGACTAAAAACCCGGATGGACGTAGTAGCCCTCCATTTTTGTTTACTCCGCATATTAGATTTGGCTGAAGTCAAACTTTGTAAAGTTTGTCCAAGTTTAGGCCAAACACAACAAACCATAATTATTAGAGAGGGCAAACTGTACATACTCTCAAACCTTTCCGATAATTGAAATTAAAATTCTTTATTTGTACACACTCTCACACGTTTCCGATAATTTGGCGCATGTGTGGTTATTCAGTTAAGGGAGGGTAGTGTACCGCACGTGAAGGACATGAAGTGCGACCAGGACGCGTGGATAGTTAGTTCATCGGAAGTACTCCCTCTGTTCCTAAATATTTGTCTTTCAAGTGGTTTGAAATGGACTACCACACACGGATGTATATAGACATTTTTTACAATGTAGATTCACTCATTTTGCTCCATATGCAGTCATTTGTTGAAATCTCTAGAAAGAAAAATAATTAGGAACAGAGGGAGTAGTAGTTTTCTTCACTGGTACGTTAAATAAAGAGTTTCGTTTCGTACTTACACAATTTAAAACGATTGTTATGGAGAAAATAAGAAAATCACTCCACTATATATTAGTCGTATACACGAGTACTATATGGACGCAACTTCATTGACTTTAGTGTACCTGCCTTCGGGTTTATGACAGGTGGGCCCAAAATGTGGCTGGCCCACCTGTCATACAGCAAAAAGCAGGTACAGTTAATGCACCGGAGCTCAGTCCGTACTACTGAAGGAAATATGCCCTAGAGGCAATAATAAAGTTATTATTTATTTCCTTATATCATGATAAATTTTTATTATTCATGCTAGAATTGTATTAACCGGAAACATGATACATGTGTGAATACATAGACAAACAGAGTGGCACTAGTATGCCTCTACTTGACTAGCTCGTTGATCAAAGATGGTTATGTTTCCTAGCCATAGACATGAGTTGTCATTTGATTAACGGGATCACATCATTAGGAGAATGATGTGATTGACTTGACCCATTCCGTTAGCTTAGCACTCGATCGTTTATTATGTTGCTATTGCTTTCTTCGTGACTTCTAAATGTTCCTATGACTATGAGATTATGCAACTCCCGTTTACCGGAGGAACACTTTGTGTGCTACCAAACGTCACAACGTAACTGGGTGATTATAAAGGTGCTCTACAGGTGTCTTCGAAGGTACTTGTTGGATTGGCGTATTTCGAGATTAGGATTTGTCACTCCGATTGTCGGAGAGGTATCTCTGGGCCCACTCGGTAATGCACATCACTATAAGCCTTGCAAGCATTGCAACTAATGAGCTAGTTGCGGGATGATGTATTACGGAACGACTAAAGAGACTTGCCGGTAACGAGATTGAACTAGGTATTGAGATACCGACGATCGAATCTCGGGTAAGTAACATACCGATGACAAAGGGAACAACGTATGTTGTTATGCGGTTTGACCGATAAAGATCTTCGTAGAATATGTGGGAGCCAATATGAGCATCCAGGTTCTGCTATTGGTTATTGACCGGAGACGTGTCTCGGTCATGTCTACATAGTTCTCGACCCGTAGGGTCCGCACGCTTAAAGTTAGATGACGGTTATATTATGAGTTTATGTGTTTTGATGTACCGAAGGAGTTCGGAGTCCCGGATGAGATCAGGGACATGACGAGGAGTCTCGAAATGGTCGAGACGTAAAGATCGATATATTGGATGACTATATTGGGACATCGGAAAGGTTCCGAGTGATTCGTGTATTTTTTGGAGTACCGGAGAGTTACGGGAATTCGTATTGGGCCTTAATGGGCCATACGGGAAAGGAGAGAAAGGCCCCAAAGGGTGGCCGCACCCCTCCCCATGGACTAGTCCGAATTGGACTAGGGAGGGGGGGCGCCCCCTCCCTTCCTTCTCCTTCTCCCTTCCCTTCTCCTACTCCAACAAGGAAAGGAGGAGTCCTACTCCCGGTGGGAGTAGGACTCCCCCCTTGGCGCGCCCTCCTCCTAGGCTGGCCGCCTCCCCCCTTGCTCCTTTATATACGGGGACAGGGGGCACCCCAAAGACACAACAATTGATCTCTCGATCTCTTAGCCGTGTGCGGTGCCCCCCTCCACCATAGTCCACCTCGATAATATCGTAGCGGTGCTTAGGCGAAGCCCTGCGTCGGTAGAACATCACCATCGTCACCACGCCGTCGTGCTGACGGAACTCTCCCTCAAAGCTCGGCTGGATCGGAGTTCGAGGGACGTCATCGAGCTGAACGTGTGCTGAACTCGGAGGTGCCATATGTTCGGTACTTGGATCGGACGGATCGTGAAGACGTACGACTACATCAACCGCGTTGTGATAATGCTTCCGCTTTCGGTCTACGAGGGTACGTGGACAATACTCTCCCCTCTCGTTGCTATGCATCACCATGATCTTGTGTGTGCGTAGAAATTTTTGAAATTACTACGTTCCCCAACAGTGGCATCCGAGCCAGGTTTTATGCGTAGATGTCATATGCACGAGTATAACACAAGTGAGTTGTGGGCGATATAAGTCATACTGCTTACCAGCATGTGATACTTTGGTTCGGCGGTATTGTTGGATGAAGCGGCCCGGACCGACATTACGCGTACGCTTACGCGAGACTGGTTCTACCGACGTGCTTTGGACATAGGTGGCTGGCGGGTGTCAGTTTCTCCTACTTTAGTTGAACCGAGTGTGGCTACGCCCGGTCCTTGCGAAGGTTAAAACAGCACCAACTTGACAAACTATCGTTGTGGTTTTGATGCGTAGGTAAGAACGGTTCTTGCTAAGCCCGTAGCAGCCACGTAAAACTTGCAACAACAAAGTAGAGGACATCTAACTTGTTTTTGCAGGGCATGTTGTGATGTGATATGGTCAAAGCATGATGCTAAATTTATTGTATGAGATGATCATGTTTTGTAACCGAGCTATCGGCAACTGGCAGGAGCCATATGGTTGTCGCTTTATTGTATGCAATGCAATCGCCCTGTAATGCTTTACTTTATCACTAAGCGGTAGCGATAGTTGTAGAAGCATAAGATTGGCGAGACGACAACGATGCTACGATGGAGATCAAGTTGTCGCGCCGGTGACAATGGTGATCATGATGGTGCTTCGGAGATGGAGATCACAAGCACAAGATGATGATGGCCATATCATATCACTTATATTGATTGCATGTGATGTTTATCTTTTATGCATCTTATCTTGCTTTGATTGACGGTAGCATTATAAGATGATCCCTCACTAAATTATCAAAAAAGTGTTCTCCCTGAGTATGCACCGTTGTGAAAGTTCTTCGTGCTGAGACACCACGTGATGATCGGGTGTGATAGGCTCTACGTTCAAATACAACGGGTGCAAAACAGTTGCACACCCAGAATACTCAGGTTAAGCTTGACGAGCCTAGCATATAACAGATATGGCCTCAGAACACGGAGACCGAAAGGTCGAGCGTGAATCATATAGTAGATATGATCAACATAGTGATGTTCACCGTTGAAACTACTCCATCTCACGTGATGATCGGACATGGTTTAGTTGATATGGATCACGTGATCACTTAGAGGATTAGAGGGATGTCTATCTAAGTGGGAGTTCTTTAGTAATATGATTAATTGAACTTGAATTTATCATGAACTTAGTACCTGATAGTATCTTGCTTGTCTATGTTGATTGTAGATAGATGGCCCGTGCTGTTGTTCCGTTGAATTTTAATGCGTTCCTTGAGAAAGCAAAGTTGAAAGATGATGGTATCAATTACACGGACTGGGTCCGTAACTTGAGGATTATCCTCATTGCTGCACAGAAGAATTACGTCCTGGAAGCACCGCTAGGTGCACCACCTGCGCCAGCAACTTCAGACATTGTCAATAAGACCACCAGTTTCAAGAAAAAGGGCAAAGGGAAGAAGAAGGGGAACTTCAAGAAGAACAGCAAGCAAGTTGCTGCTCAGGAGAAGAAACCCAAGTCTGGACCTAAGCCTGAGACTGAGTGCTTCTACTGCAAGCAGACTGGTCACTGGAAGCGGAACTGCCCCAAGTATTTGGCGGATAAGAAGGATGGCAAGGTGAACAAAGGTATATGTGATATACATGTTATTGATGTGTACATTACTAATGCTCACAGTAGCACCTGGGTATTTGATACTGGTTCTGTTGCTAATATTTGCAACTCGAAACAGGGGCTACGGATTAAGCGAAGATTGGCTAAGGACGAGGTGACGATGCGCGTGGGAAATGGTTCCAAAGTCGATGTGATCGCGGTCGGCACGCTACCTCTACATCTACCTTCGGGATTAGTTTTAGACCTAAATAATTGTTATTTGGTGCCAGCGTTAAGCATGAACATTATATCTGGATCTTGTTTGATGCGAGACGGTTATTCATTTAAATCAGAGAATAATGGTTGTTCTATTTATATGAGTAATATCTTTTACGGTCATGCACCCTTGAAGAGTGGTCTATTTTTATTAAATCTCGATAGTAGTGATACACATATTCACAATATTGAAGCCAAAAGATGCAGAGTTGATAATGATAGTGCAACTTATTTGTGCCACTGCCGTTTAGGTCATATCGGTGTAAAGCGCATGAAGAAACTCCATACTGATGGACTTTTGGAACCAGTTGATTATGAATCACTTGGTACTTGCGAACCGTGCCTCATGGGCAAGATGACTAAAACTCCGTTCTCCGAAACTATGGAGAGAGCAACAGATTTGTAGGAAATCATACATACAGATGTATGTGGTCCGATGAATATTGAGGCTCGTGGCGGATATCATTATTTTCTCACCGTCACAGATGATTTGAGAAGATATGGGTATATCTACTTAATGAAACATAAGTCTGAAACATTTGAAAAGTTCAAAGAATTTCAGAGTGAAGTTGAAAATCATCGTAAGAAGAAAATAAAGTTTCTACGATCTGATCGTGGAGGAGAATATTTGAGTTATGAGTTTGGTCTTCATTTGAAACAATGCGGAATAGTTTTGCAACTCACGCCACCCGGAACACCACAGCGTAATGGTGTGTCCGAACGTCGTAATCGTACTCTACTAGATATGGTGCGATCTATGATGTCTCTTACTGATTTACCGCTATCGTTTTGGGGTTATGCTTTAGAGACGGCCGCATTCACGTTAAATAGGGCACCATCAAAATCCGTTGAGACGACGCCTTATGAACTGTGGTTTGGCAAGAAACCAAAGTTGTCGTTTCTTAAAGTTTGGGGCTGTGATGCTTATGTGAAAAACCTTCAACCTGATAAGCTCAAACCCAAATCGGAGAAATGTGTCTTCATAGGATACCCAAAGGAGACTGTTGGGTACACCTTCTATCACAGATCCGAAGGCAAAACTTTTGTTGCTAAATTCGGAATTTTTCTGCAGAAGGAGTTTCTCTCGAAAGAAGTGAGTGGGAGGAAAGTAGAACTTGATGAGGTAACTGTACCTACTCCCTTATTGGAAAGTAGTTCATCGCAGAAATCGGTTTCTGTGACACCTACACCAATTAGTGAGGAAGTTAATGATGATGATCATGAAACTTCAGATCAAGTTATTACTGAACCTCGTAGGTCAACCAGAGTAAGATCCGCACCAGAGTGGTATGGTAATCCTGTTCTGGAAGTTATGTTACTGGACCATGACGAACCTACGAACTATGAAGAATCGATGGTGAGCCCAGATTCCGCGAAATGGCTTGAGGCCATGAAATCTGAGATGGGATCCATGTATGAGAACAAAGTGTGGACTTTAGTTGACTTGCCCGATGATCGGCAAGCAATTGAGAATAAATGGATCTTCAAGAAGAAGACTGACGCTGACGATAATGTTACTGTCTATAAAGCTCGACTTGTTGCAAAAGGTTTTAGACAAGTTCAAGGGATTGACTACGATGAGACCTTCTCACCCGTAGCGATGCTTAAGTCTGTCCGAATCGTGTTAGCAATTGCCGCATTTTATGATTATGAAATTTGGCAAATGGATGTAAAAACTGCATTCCTGAATGGATTTCTAGAAGAAGAGTTGTGTATGATGCAACCGGAAGGTTTTGTTGATCCAAAGGGAGCTAACAAAGTGTGCAAGCTCCAGCGATCCATTTATGGACTGGTTCAAGCCTCTCGGAGTTGGAATAAACGCTTTGATAGTGTGATCAAAGCATTTGGTTTTGTATAGACTTTTGGAGAAGCCTGTATTTACAAGAAAGTGAGTGGGAGCTCTGTAGCATTTCTGATATTATATGTGGATGACATATTGCTGATTGGAAATGATATAGAATTTCTTGATAGCATAAAGGGATACTTGAATAAGAGTTTTTCAATGAAAGACCTCGGTGAAGCTGCGTATATATTGGGCATCAAGGTCTATAGAGATAGATCAAGACGCTTAAATTGACTTTCACAAAGCACATACCTTGACAAAGTTTTGAAGAAGTTCAAAATGGATCAAGCAAAGAAAGGGTTCTTGCCTGTGTTACAAGGTGTGAAGTTGAGTAAGACTCAATGCCCGACCACTGCAGAAGATAGAGAGAAGATGAAAGATGTTCCCTATGCTTCAGCCATAGGCTCTATCATGTATGCAATGCTGTGTACCAGACCTGATGTGTGCCTTGCTATAAGTCTAGCAGGGAGGTACCAAAGTAATCCAGGAGCGGATCACTGGACAGCGGTCAAGAACATCCTGAAATACCTAAAAAGGACTAAGGATATGTTTCTCATTTATGGAGGTGACAAAGAGCTCATCGTAAATGGTTACATTGATGCAAGCTTTGACACTGATCCGGACGATTCTAAATCGAAAACCGGATACATGTTTACATTGAACGGTGGAGCTGTCAGTTGGTGCAGTTCTAAACAAAGCGTCGTGGCGGGATCTACGTGTGAGGCGGAATACATAGCTGCTTCGGAAGCAAGAAATGAAGGAGTCTGGATGAAGGAGTTCATATCCGATCTAGGTGTCATACCTAGTGCATCGGGTCCAATGAAAATCTTTTGTGACAATACTGGTGCACTTGCCTTGGCGAATGAATCCAGATTTCACAAGAGAACCAAGCACATCAAGACATGATTCAATTCCATCCAAGATTTAGTCCAGGTGGGAGACATAGAAATTTGCAAGATACATACGGATCTGAATGTTGCAGACCTGTTGACTAAGCCTCTTCCACGAGCAAAACATGATCAACACCAAGGCTCCATGGGTGTTAGAATCATTACTGTGTAATCTAGATTATTGACTCTAGTGCAAGTGGGAGGCTGAAGGAAATATGCCCTAGAGGCAATAATAAAGTTATTATTTATTTCCTTATATCATGATAAATGTTTATTATTCATGCTAGAATTGTATTAACCGGAAACGTGATACATGTGTGAATACATAGACAAACAGAGTGTCACTAGTATGCCTCTACTTGACTAGCTCGTTGATCAAAGATGGTTATATTTCCTAGCCATAGACATGAGTTGTCATTTGATTAACGTGATCACATCATTAGGAGAATGATGTGATCGACTTGACCCATTCCGTTAGCTTAGCACTCGATCGTTTAGTATGTTGCTATTGCTTTCTTCATGACTTATACATGTTCCTATGACTATGAGATGATGCAACTCCCGTTTACCGGAGGAACACTTTGTGTGCTACCAAACGTCACAACATAACTGGGTGATTATAAAGGTGCTCTACAGGTGTCTCTGAAGGTACTTGTTGGGTTGGCGTATTTCGAGATTAGGATTTGTCACTCCGATTGTCGGAGAGATATCTATGGGCCCACTCGGTAATGCACATCACTATAAGCCTTGCAAGCATTGCAACTAATGAGCTAGTTGCGGGATGATGTATTACGGAACGAGTAAAGAGACTTGCCGGTAACGAGATTGAACTAGGTATTGAGATACCGACGATCAAATCTCGGGCAAGTAACATACCGATGACAAAGGGAACAACGTATGTTGTTATGCGGTTTGACCGATAAAGATCTTCGCAGAATATGTGGGAGCCAATATGAGCATCCAGGTTCCGCTATTGGTTATTGACCGGAGACGTGTCTCGGTCATGTATACATAGTTCTCGAACCCGTAGGGTCCGCACGCTTAAAGTTAGATGACGGTTATATTATGAGTTTATGTGTTTTATTGTACCGAAGGATTTCGGAGTCCCGGATGATATCAGGGACATGACGAGGAGTCTCGAAATGGTCGAGACGTAAAGATCGATATATTGGACGACTATATTCAGACATCGGAAAGGTTCCGAGTGATTCGTGTATTTTTCGGGAGAGTTACGGGAATTCGTATTGGGCCTTAATGGGCCATACGGGAAAGGAGAGAAAGGCCCCAAAGGGTGGCCGCACCCCTCCCCATGGACTAGTCCGAATTGGACTAGGGAGGGGTGGCGCCCCCTTCCTTCCTTCTCCTTCTTCCTTCCCTTCTCCTACTCCAACAAGGAAAGGAGGAGTCCTACTCCCGGTGGGATTAGGACTCCCCCCTTGGCGCGCCCTCCTCCTAGGCCGGCCGCCTCCCCCTTGCTCCTTTATATACGGGGGCAGGGGGCACCCCAAAGACACAACAATTGATCTCTTGATCTCTTAGCCGTGTGCGGTGCCCCCCTCCACCATAGTCCACCTCGATAATATCGTAGCGGTGCTTAGGCGAAGCCCTGCATCGGTAGAACATCATCATCATCACCACGCCGTCGTGCTGACGGAACTCTCCCTCAAAGCTCGGCTGGATTGGAGTTCGAGGGACGTCATCGAGCGGAACGTGTGCTGAACCCGGAGGTGCCATACGTTCGGTACTTGGATCGGTCGGATTGTGAAGACATACGACTACATCAACCGCGCTATGATAATGCTTCCGCTTTCGGTCTACGAGGGTACATGGAAAACACTCTCCCCTCTTGTTGCTATGCATCACCATGATCTTGTGTGTGCGTAGAAATTTTTGAAATTACTATGTTCCCCAACAACTACAGTATATATATAAGCTGGAGCCTCAGTGCTTGTTCGCTAGGGTTTGCACTCTTGCCGCACTACATATATATATATATGTATATATATACATATATATATATATAGGAGGCTCAGTGTTCGTTTGCTAGGGTTTGCTATATTCACAGTCTCTCACCCTCTTCACCGGATCTAAACAAGACTGCGTTGTGGCCTCTGTCTCTCTCACCCCCTCTCACAGCTGGCGAAGGAGGCGTCTGGATCCCGTCGCACCAGGAAGGGGAGGAGGTGCAGCGTTCACTCTATCGCCTTCGGCAAGGGAGGAAATCCATTGCCGGCTGCGCTTTTCTCTTTCACCCAACGCTTGTGCAGGAGGGCCACCGACCCCTTCTTCCTCGCTGCCGTACGTAGTGTGGGCAGATCCGACCTCCCGCCGCACGCCTTGCCACATACCGACGACCCTAAGGTATAAGTTTCTTTGAAACCGTCATTGGTCTAGCTGCATGCAGATCTTTTTTGATTCTGTAGTCGAATCTAGGTCTTGGTTCAAAGAGGAAAGAAGGGTGCAGTGGGGTGGAGCATGAATCTAGGACGTGGTTCAATGAGGAAAGGAGGGAGGGAAAGTAGTATAGACTAGCTATCCAGCTGCTTTGTTGGTCGAAAAGGGAAAAAGGGGGTAACCCAGTACACACATCTGTAAGGAACCGGACTCTTTGTTGGAAAGGGAAAGAAACTGGGGGGTTGGGTAGTTTGTGCAGGATTAGATTTGCTGCCCTCACATAGGAAAAAGTTTCCAAGAGAACAAATATGGGACCAACGCAGCTATGCTGCTTGGCTACATACTCTGCATCACCCATTTATATGTGTGGACGCACATGGTGCTGGCATGTCCCATCCACATGATCGTGCAGTATGTTTTGAGATGTTGTGCTACTTGTATTGGTACTGTTTTAAATAAATGTTGAATTGAAGCTATTGTATTGCTCTCTTTTCCCATTAAGTAGGGAACAAAAATGGTACCAACCCAGACATGCTTGTTGCTTTGTTACAACAAACTCTACATCACCCCCTTTATAAGTAGATGGAAGCACATGGTGTTGTTGCGGCCACTCGCCCCTGGAACTGTTTATGCTTTTTCTTAAGCTAATGCTGATGGTAAAATTAAGCAATGCCACTCTCAGAATTAACTACTGAACTATTTTAAGAGAATTTCTCTGTTAATATGAATCAATGCAACCGTTTTAGAAATGCTATTGTCCTATACTTTGTTTTCCATCAAGATAAGGTAGATGTTTCATTTTGTGGCCGCATGTTTCATCCTCCTTTATTGGCAGTAATTATTTCCTTTTTTGCCTCTGTTAAATCAGGGATATCTATTCAACTTGTTGCTATAGCAAACTTAAATGTCACACCGGTGACTTTACTTGATTTCAGTGCAACTGCACAAAACGAGATTGGATTTCCTATTCGTGTTGGCAGATTCGTACGTGATCTTGTGTGCGTCATGACAGGTTGGTACTTGCCTTCATCCACATGATCGTGTAGTGTGTTTTGAGATGATGTGCTACTTGTATTGGTACTGTTTTAAATAAATGTTGAATTGAAGCTATTGTATTGCTGTCTTTTCCCATTAAGTAGTGAACAAAAATGGGACCAACCCAGACATTATGCTTGTTGCTTTGTTACAACAAACTCTGCATCACCCCCTTTATAAGTAGATGGAAGCACATGGTGTTGTTGCGGCCACTCGCCCCTGGAACTGTTTATGCTTTTTCTTAAGCTAATGCTGATGGTAAAATTATGCAATGCCACTCTCAGAATTAACTACTGAACTATTTTAAGAGAATTTCTCTGTTAATATGAATCAATGCAACCGTTTTAGAAATGCTATTGTCCTATACTTTGTTTTCCATCAAGATAAGGTAGATGTTTCATTTTGTGGCCGCATGTTTCATCCTCCTTTATTGGCAGTAATTGTTTCCTTTTTTGCCTCTGTTAAATCAGGGATATCTATTCAACTTGTTGCTATAGCAAACTTAAATGTCACACCGGTGACTTTACTTGATTTCAGTGCAACTGCACAAAACGAGATTGGATTTCCTATTCGTGTTGGCAGATTCGTACGTGATCTTGTGTGCGTCATGACAGGTTGGTACTTGCCTTCATCCACATGATCGTGTAGTGAGTTTTGAGATGATGTGCTACTTGTATTGGTACTGTTTTAAATAAATGTTGAATTGAAGCTATTGTATTGCTGTCTTTTCCCATTAAGTAGTGAACAAAAATGGGACCAACCCAGACATTATGCTTGTTGCTTTGTTACAACAAACTCTGCATCACCCCCTTTATAAGTAGATGGAAGCACATGTTGTTGTTGCGCCCACTCTCCCCTGGAACTGTTTATGCTTTTTGTTAATCTAATGTTGCTGGTAAAATTAAGCAATGCCACTCTCAGAATTAACTACTGAATCTTATTTCAAAACTTCAACACTTGTTAGGGATTGGCGGGATTACCATTTTTGTGGCCGCATGTCTCATCCTCCTTTATTGGCCAGTAATTGATTCCTTTTTTGCCTCTGTTAAAACAAGGATATCTATTCAACTTGTTGCTATTTTGACATTTTGCTTCGCTTAATTTTGGTGGAACTGCACAAAACGAGACCAGATTTCCATATATGTGTTGAGATCTCTTTTAGATCTTCCTCAGGAGTTGTTTCAAATCGTGGTCTTGAAAGGTCAGTACCTACTTTCCTCAGAATTAACTACTGAATCTTAGTTCAAAACTGCAACACTTCTTAGGGATCGGTGGGAGTACCATTTCTGTTAGGGATCGGCCGGAGTACATGTTTAAGAAATGTATTGTTCAGATAATGTCTCTTTTATTATATATCAGTTACAGTATTTTAGAAATGGTACTATCCTGCTTTGTAGTTCTTTCTACATGTTTAACCAATGTATTGTTAAGATAATGTCTCTGTTAAAATGAATCAGTTGCATTGTTTTAGGAATGATACTTTTCTGCTTTGTCGTTCTTTATACATGTTGAAACAAAGCATTGTTAAGATAATGTATCGGTTAATATGAATGAATCACACTAATTGAGAATTGCTACTCTCCTGCTTTGTTTCCCATTAAGATAAGGTAGATCAGTAGATGTTTTTCTTCTGGGAGTACAAGTCATCAACCGTTATTTCTCAGTAATTGTTTCCCTTATACCTATTGTTGCTTACAGGGATATGAAAATTAAAGCTCGGTTTTATTCCGACTTTGATTTTAGTTGAACTGCACAAAAGGAGCCAATGTGTCTAAGGCAAACTGCTGCATTAGTTGGTCCAGTTGGTCTTACCACTTTGCATAAAGAAGCAGTCACTGTTTGTGCTACATTACACAAGGAATGATCGAGAAGCTTTACAGAGTATAAGTAGACGCTGGTGACATGACTAGTCTGCAGAGAGCATAGGAAATTCTACAACACGTGGAGTGCACTGGGCAAAAAGTGCCCAAACAAGTACATGAAGCCAGGACAGGACTCCAAATCTGTCAATGTCATTCTAAGCAACAATGATGGGGCATCTAGGTATGGTAATCTGTTTACCGTACTTTAAGTTTGTTAGTCCACCGATTGGTGGGTTGACACTGGGGCCAATATTCATGGGTGTGCTGCCGTGTCTTTGTTTTCTTGCAGCATATAAATACGATATCCACAGGGATGCTTAGCTTGATTTTAGTGGAACTGCACAAAATGTCCAGATGGTTTGTGTCCTCCATAATACTTCATCATGCACAATACATCGAATGGTTCTCTAATCATTCGTCTTCACCTTGAGCCACCGGACTATATGTTTGAATGGTGCTGCCAGCGTCGACCATTAAGAAGGGTAAGAAGAAAGACAAAAAGAGAGATGGCTGCTTCACTTGTGGTTCGGAGGAACACTGGGCAAACAAGTGCCCAAACAAGTACCAAGAAGCCAGGACAGGACTCCAAGTCTGTCAATATCACTCTAAGCAACAACGATGGGGCATCTGGGTATGGTAATCTGTTTACCGTACTTTCAGTTTGTTAGTCCACCGATTGGTGGGTTGACACTCGGGCCAATATTCATGTGTGTGTGCTGATGTGTCTTTGTTTTCTGGCAGCATATAAATACGAAATCCACAGGGATGCTCAGCTTGATTTTAGTGGAACTGCACAAAATGTTCAGATGGTTTGTGTCCTCCATAATACTTCATCATGCACAATACATCGAATGGTTTTCTAATCATTCGTTGTCACCTTGAGCCACCGGACTATCAGATGACAAACTGATGACAAACCCTGCCCGTTCCACAATCATAGGCATTACATATTTTGAATGTGAAAAGCTTGTCAAAGTTGACATTAGTTTAATATATTGGAATTGGAAAACCTTGTCAATTTTTGCTCATTGATGTTAGCCAGAAGACATGCATTTGATATTTTTGAGTGGGACGCCCTTTGCTGTGAGCAACGTCGATCATTTTTTCCTATTCCTGTCTTCAGTTCAGAAGTAAATATTTACTCTGCTGAGATGCATAGTCACATGAATGTTGACTTATGTAAGATATTTTAAGAGTTTGTTCTGAATATTGTCTATGTAATGCCAGGCCTTGTGTTTGATTGCAAAGTTGAGCTTGGAATGTTGTGGCATGCGGCATCACAAGCTGTTCATCGTGCCTCCTGAGAATATTGCGCCTTATTGTTTTGCATGTCGATCTAATGCCAGTGATTTGCTTGTTAGGAAGATCATCCTCTTCTGTTGTTTCCGTGCTTAATAAGTTCATCGTCTTATGTTTAATTCATAGCCTATACGACAAGTCGGGTAAGTTAGACGTGAAACCATATGATCTTCCGACCAACTCATCATCTTAGGCCGTGATTGGATCGTCGTTTTCCAACCAAAACCGCTTGTAAAACTGACGCTTGTAAATAAAAGCAGATGGTCTCGGGCGAAGCGCTTGGTTGGTCGATTTCGACTAGTAAAATATAGATTGGTCTCTCAACTTACACGCGGAACCCGCCGGTTTTACTTACAGACCTCGGGCCCTCGGTTTCATGACGCCTGTATTTTACGCGTTGTTTCCGATGACGAATAAATTACACTTGGATCTTAATACAGGTGTGAAATAAACCAGAGCTCCCAAGCGCGGCCTTACCGTTTCATGCCGTCACAGTCTCTCGAAGGTGCTCATAGGTGTCCGATGATCCTGGCTTCCTGAATGAGCAGCGGGCGCAGACCATCCGTAGGGCCCGTGAGGCCCTCTCCGTCGTCCTTCGAGTTGTTGTGCTCGCCGTGGCGCCGAGCATTGTTAACATGGTCAATGAACATGAGGATTCAGGAGATGACTTTATTTTGACTAGATGACAGTAGTGACCCACTAGGGCCATAGCCGTACGTACGCAAGTGCCTCCTTATTATGTACAACTATATTTTCTTTGCTTCCTCCTAGTTTCGTGACATCACGGTCCCACACCATTGTCAACCTATGTAGTCAATATAAACGAGAGAATTGCACAAGGTGCGGCCGACAGCTGGGACCAAGGAGCTCGAGCAGTATTTGTATTTTTGAGGCGTGAGCACTGCAGAGTTTTTCTTGGCGATGTTTTCGTTGTTGTTCAGAGGATAGTACAATATTAACTGGGCGGGCTGTGGCCCGTCTAGCCCAGGACAGATATCCAGCCCAGATATTAATTTTTTTAAGATGAAAATGGCTAGCCCAGCTATACGTTTTTTAAGGAATACCCAGGCAAGGTCAACTTGTTATTCTCCGCCCCGCTGGGCCGCAAATCTTTCCTAGGAGGGAAGCATTAGGCTTAACAGGAAAATGGGCTTTAAAAAATAATAAATGGGATGTAATTATAAAAAGTGGGCAGTAACTATAAAAAGATGCACCAAACACGAAATTAGTTTATAAAATATTATTTATGGATTTTGAAATCTTAATTTTTAATTATTGCGCGCGTAATGTTTCGTTAGATTTTTACGTAATACAAATTTATATTTAATCTGACTGGAAATTTCGGGATAAAAATATTTTGGATCCCATCAAAATGTGGGAAATTTTATTGAATTCTGTCTTGAACGGTTGGTTGAAATTATTAATCGTTGTCCTAGCTAGAAAATGGGATGTACTTTTAACAAACTGTAAATGGGCTGTATGTAGTAAATTCCATTAGAATTCAAAAATGGGTTGTACATTCTTACAAATCGCAAATGGGCTATAAGTTCTTTGCCACACACTTGTGGGCCTACTAAGTTGACGCGTGCCCTAAAAAAAGAAGTTGACGCGTATGCAAGGCTTTGTCAACTTATTATAGTCAACACACGGTTCTAGCGGCAGTGGCCATTGGATGTCCATCCAACGGATGCCGTGGTTCTTCTTCAATCTCGGATATTCTAGCTTCACCCGCCCAAAAAATGATTCCTCCCCCTGACATCTGGGGCGCACCGTTTCGGAAGCTGACCTGTGGGCCTACTAAGTTGACGCGTACCAAGGGCTTTGTCAACTTAGTTAATATAAACGATTCTAGCTGCAGTGACCGTACGATGTCCATCCAACGGCCGTAGTGCTTCTTCAACCTCTGGTCTTCTTGCTCCAGCCGCCCAAAGCAGCGCCGGTCGTGCCTCCTGCTCCTGCCTCCCGTGGCCGGCTGTGCTGCCGCGGAGGCCTCACCGCTCCCTACTACTCCCACCGCTGGCCAGGCCATCCCTCCACTCACCCACACCCCCTGTTATTCTACGGCGACGGCAGCCTCACACCGCAGCCGAACCAATGAACCCTCGTACTCCTCTCCGCACGGGCTTCCACTGCCGCGTCTTCCCCGGCTCCGCGTCGTCCCCTTCCTAGGCCTCGCCGTCGTCCACCGCCCTGGTGCTCTCGGCGCGGCGTGGTCAACTTGGTCAAGGAACGACTTTCATCGGAAGAGTACTGTACGTGGAGAGGCAGACAGCTGGGTCCATGGCGGCCGCAAGGAAGTGCCTACTTATTACGCCCAAAATAATTATTCCTGCACCTGACAGCAGGGACCCATCGGACGGGCCACCGTATTTCGCGAAAAAAATGTTTCCCCCCTGACTGCTGGGACCCACCAGCTATATCTTCGCACACAAGGAAGTGCGTCCGGGCAAAAAAAAATGATTCTCCCCCCTAACAGCTGGGACCCACCAGCTATATCTTCGCACGGAAGGAAGTGCCTGACAGTCGGGACCCACCTGGCCGAAGCATACGTAGCGTTGTCATTCTGGTCGCGAACGTGTACATACATACTGGTCAATGTAGAGCGCGCACGTGTCGTAGTACAGGCGCGCATGTAGCATGTACACGTACGTACAGCGGCCAGTGTGCAAGAAAGAAAATATGGCCACGTACGTACATACGGGCGGGGTCTCGAACGCCTACTCGCGCGTACGTATGGCCAGGGCTCGTGTACATGGCTGGGTCGGAACGGAGAAACTGTGTCGTCATCATGTTCATGGGGAGCCAACCGGCTGGGTCGGAACGGAATGCGTTGTCGTGTTCATCGGGAGGGCTTGGACGGAATAGCCGATGGAAACGAGGCCTCGCGTACTATAGAACAGAGGAAACGGCCTTGTGTTCGACCGACCATGTTCGAAACGGGATCCTGTTCATCGGGAGGGGTCTGGCGTACCGCAAAACAGAGGAAACGGACCTCCTATGGTCGAAACGGGGGTCATGTTCATCAGGAGGGGTGTGGTGTACCACAAAACGGAGGAAACAGACTTATGTTGGAGCGCTACGGTCGAAACGGGGGTCCTCTTCATCGGGAGGGGTGTGGCGTACCGCAAAACGGGACTCCACAGGATACTGTTCATCTCTACCGTCGACCCCCTCCACCCTCCACGGGCTACTGTTCATCCACCGTCGACCTCCTCCAGCCTCCACCTACGACTGTTCATCCACGGGCTCCTGTTCATCCAACCTCCACCGCGCGCTACTCCACCGGCTACTGTTCAACCAGCCCTCTCCATGGGCTCCTATTCAACCACCCCTCCACGGGCTACTGTTCATCCATCCCTCCACCGTCTACTGTTCATCCAGCCCTCCACGGGGTGGTCCTATTCATCCATCCCTCCACGGGGTCCTGTTCATCCAGCCCCAACCAACTCGATCGATCGGGGTCCTGTTCATCCAGAGGCAACACCACGGGGTCCTGTTCATCCACCCCCACCGGGAACTGTTCATCCAAACCCACCCCAGCAACGCTCACTGTTCATCTAGAGGCAGCATCGATCGGCTTCAATTAGTAGGAGTAGCGAAGGAATCGCTCGATCAGGTTCAGTTAACAGCCATCGATCGATCGCTCGGGTTCAGTAACGTGTAGCCTGTAGTGCAATCACGCGGGTTCAGTTAGAGCCCAACGCCTCGCACCCACGCGCGTGCGTGTACGAGAGAAACGCGCATCGCTCGGCCCCGACCACCCACCATAACCGGGAACACCTCGATATTTTCCTCGCCCTCGCTTCTACCATGGTTTTTTCCGTCATGGACGGCCCAAAGAATGTCATGCAGCTGCGTCTCCGGCCTGCCCAGGACGAAAAGCCCATTTTCTGTCATGATTTTTTGTCATAGAAGTAGGAGCCCACCACATCTATGATGATACCGGGTTTTGTCACAATTATCGTCATCGAAGTGTCATAAGTATGATAGAAAAAAATTTCATTTGGCCCAAAATGTCACGGATGTGTCTTTTTTTGTAGTGTCTGTAGAGTGTATTTAATCTATCGATAGCCGTGTCCTCGGTCATGGGCACAAGTTCGTAGTAGGTCACACTATCAGGTATTGGTCGAAATGGAGGATAAACTTGAAATAACTAAGATGATGAATAATGCGTAACAAATAATGTGATGACTTGGACTATGAGACAGTCATGAGTAATCATGATGATGTGTTGATATGATCACGAGATGAGGTCTCGGTGAGTGTTGAACCAAGTGTGGTTCCGTTTGTGATCCGTGAGTGATCACCGTTTGGTTACAAGGCAACCCGTTGAACCTAGTATGGTTCCGTTTGTGATCCATGAGTGATCACCGTTCGGTTGCGTGGCAACCCGTTGGTAACAGAGTCCAAGGGACAAGGTGCACAAGTTTGGTTGCATTGCATGAGTAATATATTGTTATTTGCATTTAAAGAACCATGGTAAAACAAGAGATGGTTGCATAAAGTTAACATGTTATGTCTGCATTGGATATGACTGGTAGTTTAATTTTCAGCATAGTTTCATGATGCCATGCCATGTTTTGACTGAACTTATGCTATGTTTTGTTGTTGCCATGTTAGAAGTAAGTTGATATACCATGCTATTGCCATGCTAGTAGATGCCATGATGTTGTTCATGCTTATTTTGATCCATGTCTCTAGTTAATATCATGTCATGTTTAGCTTCAGCTATGAGATAGGTTATTGTAGACGCTTGGTTCTTGCTTTGTCATATGTTTGTTTGGATGCTATGTATTTGGTTGTCTTGCAAGTACATTCAATGTACTGACCTGGCGTGTCATGCCAGTTTTGTAGGTCATTCCTGAATTGTTCACTTGTTCCATCGTGCTAGGCCGTAATCTTGCCAATCTTGTGAGTTGTGGAGCCCAGCCAGAGTTGTTATGCTGCCAAACCAAGACTTCCGCCGCCATTTAAATAGACTTAGGGCTATGCCAGAAAATTGTATTCATCAATGATGTAATCATATACACATATGTTTGATGAATATTCTTGTACATGGAATGCTGTATCATGGACCTGTCGTGCGTCAGGTGTTATCCTGGGCTGACGTGCGAAGGCCCCCTGCTCCATGCGGATCGGGGTGCCACAGGAGATGGTATCAGAGCAGCCAGGCTGGCATAGGTTATCCTAGCATTAGATCACCGCTACCATTAACCCGTAATGACCCTAAGGGATTTGACCCATCCCTGTCAACCGGCATGGCCACTGTTAATCAACAGATAGCGCAGTCGGGAGTGACACGTCCTCAACCCGCTGTCCCCGCCTAGTTATCTATGGAACGAATAGCAACCCTATCCTTTCTGGTTGACCGCACCGCTTACCCTTCGCTATTAACGGAAAGGGGCCACACCATGCAGGCATGTCCTGCATAGCTGCCTATAAAATCCCCTTCCCGCTAGCCGTATCGCTCACTCCTCAGTCAGCCATGTCCTCGCAAACAAGCCTAGCTAGTAACACCCCAACCATGACTCGCGCTCTCAAAGCTCCCAAGTTTTACACCCGCACCTTTGCCATCAACCATGCAGGCTTTCCACCTCTTCTTACTAAGATGCTCACCAAAGCCTTTGGCTGTAATGCTAGCCCCGATTACCTGGTGTTCCAATCGGCACCCGTCCCTCACCTTCACCACTATGATGCAAGAGTGCAAATCTGCCCAGGTCCCGCGGCAGATGGTCAGCCCTTGGTTTTTCTGGGCAGAGCCATGCCCACCACTGATTTGGCAATTCAGGCCGCTGCTGTGGAGGCTATCCTATACCTCCGAACCAAGTTCCGGCAAGTGGCAGAGAGGCGGGAGTTCTGCTTTTTCCCCGTTGTGACAGAAGCAGGAATTTAGCCTCCTACCACTGTTCCGGGAGATGACCCAGCAATCGCTAGCCTGGTGCAATATATCACTACCCAGGGGATGACGGTTGCCATGATGCTTGCTGAGTTAGAACTATGGACAATGATGCGGTACGAGTTGTCATGGAAGCTTATCGTGAGGCTCGTAAATTTGCATCTCAAGCCGCTCACCAAATGCCATCCGAACCAGTGCTACCCTCTCAGCCTGTGTTATGGCCTAAGCCAAACATCGTCACCCTCGACAAGGCTCTTTACCGAATCCACCAGCAGCATTTGCTTGCATCAATTTGAGCCACACCCCAGCAGTCGAACCCCAACTCATAGTAGTGTCGGACGATGGAGATGGAGATTGGCTCAGTCTTCGTCCTCCTAGAGAGCCCCAGCAAGGCCAGTCCTCTGCATGACCTCAGTCACGCAGTCAGGTGTTTCTTCGAGTAGGTTGGTCTGTCGAGTCATCCTCGATATGAGGATAGAACTATGTATCCCGGAATGAGTTGTTTCTTTTAGCACGTAGCGAGTTCGTGCTTTGTTGTATGCTTGCACTGTTTGTAACCCGTATGATGTGTTAGTATGCTTTCTTGCTTTTCATTTTTGTGTTGTTTTTTGCTTGTCTCTCTGTCAAGCAGAAATGTTTGACAGGGTTGACACTATGTTGTTAACAAGATTTTAATCAGTACGGCACATACACTAAAAACAACATTGACTCGTCCTGAGTCTCTAATAAAATGCGCGCTGGTGTAGGTATATGTACACCAGGATTACATATACCCACTAGCATTAAAACACTTTAGTATGTTTTGTCTGGTGTGTTTTTCCATTGCATGTTTATTGCCTCTGTCTGCTTGTTAGTTTAGACTACACTTCATACTTCACACATACCTGGTTCACCCATGAGTACATTCGGGCAGTACTCAGGGGAATGCAAAGTCACATATCCCTCTCTACCTGTGCATACCCCGTGTGCCGGATTTCTAGACCTAGAGCCTCCCAGAGGCATTTCCGTCTGGCAATTCCTCCTCTCTAATTCTTTTACCCGATTTCATTTTCGGAGGAACACTGCCAACTTTATTTCACTCGATCCAGTACATCTACCCCAATACAAATTTCCACTCCGATTCTACCTCTACACCTACATTTTGTGGAGCTATCCGCGAAATTTTCCCGTACCCCAGTGTGCTTCCTGAGCTGGTACCGCTACCTCATCTGCATCTGGACCCCACCACCACCATCGTCTCTGCCTTGCGTGGCGCAGGCTAGCTGCCACCACAGCTCCACCGCAGCACCCGATCACTCCGCCAGCGCAAAGCGGCGGAGGATCAAGCGTGGCGGAGGACCATCCAGTGCACCATCTTCTCCTGCATCTTGAGCCACCACACCCAGCCGCGCGTTGTCCCGAACCCGATCATTACTGATGAGAATCAGCAGGAGAATCGATGAGCCGATTAGCGTGCCCCGCAGCGCCACGAGGAACTACTGTAGCGCCGCCAAGAACAGCTCCTCGCCCAAGGAGCTTGGCTCGATCTCGCCCAAACCGAAGAGGTAGTAGAGCGGCATTGTGTTGCTGTGTTGAAGGAGAGCCGCGCTGCCGTTTTTATAGCCCAACTCAGGTGTACAGTGAGCGAGGTCCAGGAAACCGCTCGTCGCTCGATCACTGGCGCCCAGGAGGCAAATCCGCGAGCAGTGTTGAGAAGGTGCTGGCCCGCGACGTGAGTGCTCGCTACACCGGCGTCGTGCACGCCACGCACTACGCACTACTGCAGGATGCTGCTAACGCGACACTACGATCGGAGACCCTTCGAGAAACTGTGTGCGATGCCATAGTCGCAAACGATGTTGTATGAAAACCGTCAGAAATGTGTAAAACTTTTGCGATGACGGATGCATCAAACACGATTCAAGTTTTAGTTGCGTGTGCGATGAAGGGCATATGGCTCAGTTCAGTGAGCTGTTTGCGATGAGGAGGAACAAAAGAAACGGGCAGCCAGATGGAGGCGTGTGCGGTACACAGCATACAGTTCACTCGGATGAACTGTTTGTGATTAGGCAACACAAAAAACGGTCAGCCAGATCAAAGGTTTGTGTGATATACGGCATGCGGTTCACTCGGATGAATTGTTTGCGTTGAGACATGAGAACAGAAATGGTTCAACTTAACAAGATGTGTGTGATACGCGGCAAACATGTCTGTAATTAGAAATGTGTCTTAAGACCGATAAGAACACAGATGGTTGCTACTAATAAGACATGTGTGTTGTGCGATGGGATTGCATCCAGAACAACAACATATATATAGACACACACTTATAAGGACATGCTTGCATTTCCAAATTAAACATCCACTTACATAGGTGGCTACTACAACCATGGCATTTGCACACACCAAAGTAAACTATTAAATGCATAATTACATAGGTGGCTACTACACACATGAAATTTCCACACAAACCAATAAAGTAAACTATATATTACATGCATGATTAACTAGCATAAACGATCATCTGATCATCATCTACTTCCTGTGACGCTTGCTCTTCTTGTGGCTCGATCCGTGCTCGTCAATTAGAGTAACGAGGCACTTCCTCATGTCAACGATCCGCCTGTGCATCTTGTAGCATGTGTACACGCTCTTGGCCGCGAACCTGAGGTGAGGTTCATCCAGTTGCCGCATCCAGGCCTTGTGCCAGGATACGGGACTTGTTCTCTGGGCATCCTGCTTCATATTTTTGTAGTAGGGGTCGATGATGGCCGAGGCGAGTTCGACCAGGGAGTCCTGCTTCGTGCTGCCCCAGACCCTGTAGTGGTCATGGATTTCGACAAGGTTCTTGCAGGCCAAGCTCATAACACTGAGCGCTTTTACATCGTCTTTGGTATCCACCATGGCGAACTTGTAGTCGGTGCTGTTGACAAACTTGTTGAAACGGTCGCAAGGCTCTGTGGCCATGAAGTAGTGGTAGATGAGGACATGATGGCGCTCGCACAACTGGGTAATGGCAACCTTCTGATCTATGTCGGGACGACCGGCGGTGTACTGGAGGTCAATGCCGACCACCTTGTACTTGTCTCCAGCAAGCAACTGCTCAACGCTGTTGATGTAGTCGTCCACCGCGACCGGGTTGATGGTGTACACCACCGAGAGATCCGTCTCCCTCGCGTGGGTCTCCACTCTATGCTCGCCGAACTCCATTGGAGCGCCGCCGGACATCCGCTCTCTATGTGTCGTCGTGGGTGTACTTGTTGTGTTGTGGGGCACGATTGAAAGGTTGAAGAGACTAAGGTTATAATGGCCGTGGGAATTAAAGGGGAAGCCGGACGGCCAGGAATATCGGCAAGCCCTGATGGCAGTTCTAATATGTAGCGCGTAACTCCATGGTGCCGCACATAACTGCATCGCGTGGCAACGCGCACGGCGCAACCGCATGTATATGCGGCCCCCGACGTAATCATGCGCACGCCAAACCGCTGGCAGAGCGCGCGCGGAGGGACGGGAGCACAGCGCTGCGCGGTCGCCTCAAGGAAAAGATGCCCACAAGCCGAGCGCACCGACGGACGCGAGCAGAGCGCGCCAACGGACGTGACAGAGCGCGTGGCGGTGCCTAACGGTGAGCACAGCGCGCTGCAGCGCCTAACGGCGAGCAGAGCTTGCCGAGGGACGCGAGTAGAGGACGGCACAGTGATACGTGGCAAATAAGACGAACTGTGTGAGCGATGTCGGAGACATCGAGCACGAATCATATTAGAGTTGCGTGTGCGATACGTGGCAGACAGTTGATCCATCAGAGCTGCTTGTGATGGAATATGCCATGTGTGTTGCGGGCAAACGCCTGCTAGTGTATAACCTTAAATTTAACCAAAAAAGTGTTAATGCAGGTTACAAAAATTGTATAGCTGGAAACTATGTTCAAATACGACTCCAACGATATAATTTATGGGGACATTCATTCATATTTTATTAGTTAAATCCTACTTATAAACCAGGACGGGGTATAGTAGGTAATTAAATCACAAACTTTTTTTATTAACTGTATGTGTATGTGTCCTCTCGTCCTCCTCTCGCACGTCTTGTCACCCCGCTGCCGCAGACGGCTTACAACGCAAGCTTGCGCAGCGCGCGGGGGCGTTCTTTTGGCCAAACGGTGGCGCCAATGAATCGTCGGTGAGCCCGTTCCTGCACAAGCTTCCCGCCCGACTCGGTGAAATCCCCCAAAATCCCAATGCTTACTGGCCTGCTATAAAAACCTTCACGGCCGGCGAGTCGTGCGTCGCATTTTCCCCTCCCTCCCTGTAGCTTATCTCATCTGCTTCTCCCATAATCGCCAATGGCACCGGTCCGTCGTCGTCGCTCAGCCACTCCACTGTCATCAAAGGACAGCTCTAGCTGGGAGGCTATAGCGCGGCAGCGGCACAGTCCACGGCTAGTGTAGTGCGTGTGGCGTCCCTGTTGGGTGTGCCCGGAACACTCACCACACGCTCCGTCGCAGCTGCCCGTCGGCAGCTGTTGCCGGCCGCCGTTGCCGCCACACCACCGTTGAAAGCCAGGGCCATCTCCCGCTCCGCCGCCGCAGCCCGAAGGCGGGAGGTGGCTGCCGTGGCCGCCACCCCACTGCCGGCCAACGTGGCCATCACCCGCTCCGCCACTGCGACCCGAATGCGGAGGTGGTGGTCGTGGCCGCCACCCCATCGTCAGCCACCGTGGCCGCCAGCCCACCGTCGACCGCTAGGATCATCACCCGCTCCGCCACCGCCGCCCGAAGGAGGGAGGCGGAGGTGGAGGACCGCACGTGCGCCAGCGACCTTGCGCGCTACATCGAGTTCCTGCGGCAGGAGGAGGAGCGCCTCGTCGAGCACGCAAAGAGCCTTACCGCAGCCATGGCCACAGTACATGCCGACGTAGAGGCGAGGAATCAGGAGATCTATGAGCAGTCCGGACGCTTTGAGAGGGACCGTCTAGAGCGGCAGTGGGCGTTCGAGCTAGTGAGCTTCGCTGAACGTGCAAAAGCGGCAGGCACCGTATTGCATTTCTCTGGCTCGTCGGTAGGCTCCTCCTCCTCCTCTGCCTCTCACTGAGCGCGCTCGGCAAAGGAGAGGCTGCCGGAAGTAGCACAAAGCCCCTCCGTGGTAGTATTAGTATTTAGGAGCTATTTTGTTCAGTTCATCTGACTATAGATGTATGGTCGAACTGCACAACGTACTTAAAATTAGCTAGTATATATAGTTGAACTAGCTATTTCAGTACGTGGTTGGCAACAATTGGGGAAAAGTTTGGTCGGTTCAGCTGTCGAGTTGAACTATTCATATGAATTAAGAACGACTGCTTAATCTATGAATGAAATCTATGCTTAATTACTGAATTTTAGTTGCAAAAATTAGATAGTGCTAGTGATTTCTAGCTGCATATTTTGACAAATCGCAGTGTTACAAGGATTGACAAATGGCAACGTTACTAGATCAACAAATGTAAATCTTTCCAGTTTGACAAATGGCAACATAACTAATATGACAGATGCAAATCTTACCAAATTGTTTGTACGTGGTTGCAGACGGGTCATCCAGAACAACCGTTTGCGTTGAAGGGATGCACAAATCCTGCGCTGCTCTCACTTTGCATACGGGTGTTCTATCTAAGTCGTTTGTGATCAAGAGCTGCAGAAATCCCGTTCAGTCAAGGTCAATCAGCTATCTGCACGGCACCTCCTACAGCCATTAAAATAAAGACATGTGGCGTCACGTGAATGAATAACATAATTTTGGATTTACTAGAATTTAGAAACCAGGCATCTCAATGTTTTGTCGACAATCAACGGTGCCCTGGTGTTTGAAATTCATGCCCATTTCTTGCATGGGACCTAAGCATGCACCCAAGGACACAGATTTGATTTTTCAACCAATTTATATGGACTGGAGCATGTGCATGTAGTTCAGATTTGAATTACGCACATAAATGCATTGAAAACTCAGTTAATGCATAAAAATGTCCAAACGAACCCCGAAAAATCACAAAAGTTCACACAACACTCTTGTTGTTCTATGTTGACACGAGAAAAAATGAAAGCAATAAGAGGCAATGGATATCGTTTCGTCCCAAAAGGTGGGACGTTCCCTACCGAAAACAATCATGCTTGTTGTAAGAAGCTCCGGTTTGTGAGAAGCATATACCCAAACCAGCCCCAAATGGGACAAAATTTGTACCGCGGCATGTTGATGCCGCTCCATGATAGCATGCCAAGTTTCATGAATTTCAGACGAGTTTTGGATTTACTAGAATTTAAAAACCAGGCATCTCAATGTTTTGCCGACAATCAACGGTGCCCTGGTGTTTGAAATTCATTCCCATTTCTTGCATGGGACCTAAGCATGCACCCAAGGACACATATTTGAATTTTCAACCAATTTATATGCACTGGAGCATGTGCATGTAGTTCAAATTTGAATTATCCACATAAATGCATTGAAAACTCAGTTAATGCATAAAAATATCCAAAGGAACCCCGAAAAATCTCAAAAATTCACACAACACTCTAGTTGTTCTATGTTGACACGAGAAAAAAAATTGAAAGCAATAAGAGGCAATGGATATCGTTTCGTCCCCAAAGGTGGGACGTTCCCTACCGAAAACCATCATGCTTGTTGTGAGAAGCTCCGGTTTGTGAGAAGCATATACCCAAACCTGCCCCAAATGGGACAAAATTTGTACCACAGCATGTTGATGCCGCTCCATGTTAGCATGCCAAGTTTCAAGAATTTCAGACGACTTTTGTATTTACTAGAATTTAAAAACCAGGCATCTCAATGTTTTGCCGACAATCAACGGTGCCCTGGTGTTTGAAATTCATTCCCATTTCTTGCATGGGACCTAAGCATGCACCCAAGGACATAGATTTGATTTTTCAACCAATTTATATGCACTGGAGCATGTGCATGTAGTTCAAATATGAATTATGCACATAAATGCATTGAAAACTCAGTTAATGCATAAAAATGTCCAAACGAACCCCAAAAAATCACAAAATTCACACAACACTCCTATTGTTCTATGTTGACACGAGAAAAAAAAGTGGAAGCAATAAGAGGCAATGGATATCATTTCGTCCCCAAAGGTGGGACGTTCCCTACCGAAAACCGTCATGCTTGTTGTCGGATGCTCCGGTTTGTGAGAAGCATATACCCAAACCTGCCCCAAATGGGACAAAATTTGTACCACGGCATGTTGATGCCGCTCCACGATAGCAGGCCAAGTTTCATGATGAGTTTTGGATTTACTAGAATTTAAAAACCAGGCATCTCAATGTTTTGCCGACAATCAACGGTGCCCTGGTGTTCGAAATTCATTCCCATTTCTTGCATGGGACCTAAGCATGCACCCTAGGACACAGATTTGATTTTTCAACCAATTTATATGCACTGGACCATGTGCATGTAGTTAAATTTTGAATTATGCACATGAATGCATTGAAAACTCAGTTAATGCATAAAAATGTCCAAACGAACCCCGAAAAATCACAAAAATTCACACAACACTCATGTATCTATGTTGACACGAGTAAAAAAAATTGAAAGCAATAAGAGCCAATTGATATCGTTTCGTCCCAAAGGTGGGACGTTCCCTACCGAGAATCATCATGCTTGTTGTGAGAAGCTCCGGTTTGTGAGAAGCTTATACCCAAACCTACCCCAAATGGGACAAAAAATTTACCACGGCATGTTGATGCCACTACATGATATCATGCCATGTTTCATGAATTTCAGACGAGTTTTGGATTTACTAGAATTTAAAAACCAGGTATCTCAATGTTTGCGGCCGAGTGACGGTGGCAGGGTGTTTGAAATTCATTCCCGTTTCTTGCATGGGACCTATGCGTGCAACCAAGGACACATATTTGATTTTTCAATAAGTTTATATGCACTAGAGCATGTGCATGTAGTTCAAATTTGAATTATGCACATAAAATGCCTGGAAAACCTAGTTAATGTATAAAAATGTACAAACGAACCCTGAATAATTCCAATTTTTTTGACGACACACCTATAGTTGCATGTTCACTGCAGATAAAAGTTCTAACAATTCAAACACCATCCTTTGTAGCTGTGACCCCATTACGTAATTCAAATGATCAAGACGATAAATCAAGTAGATCGCACACAGTTTATTATCACCAACCATGTGAGATGCAGCACAAAATATCTTGGAGCACCGTCGGTGTATAGTACGCCCATGCCTTACGAGAGAAGGTGCGTCGGCTACAGTCCACAGCCGGCGTGTCAAGCACACTAGCTAGCTCACTCCCCAAATTTCATTTCACTGTTCATTCGTCGCCAGTGAAAGATGGGGACATGGACCCACATCGTGAGGGAAACTTCGGCGGCCCACTCCAGCGAGAGCGCGGCCGCAGCCGCCGGGCTCGTACTAACAAGCTTCATGAGGGCGGCCGCAGTCTGTGTCCGGGAGGCCAAGGCAGCCCAAACGGCCGTTGTTGCTTCTCAAGCGGCGGCAGCAGCATCTGCCTCGGGGATAGCAACTGGCGAGAGCGGCACAGTAGCTGCCCGTTCTGCAGCGGCGGCCTTAGCCCTGCTGGAGGCCGCCCACTACCATGTCGAGGCCGTCCACACCCAGGCCGTGGCGGTCACCGCACAAATCGAACGAAGCTTCTCCGACAACGGTCGGCAACCCACGGCCAAAGAGCTGGCAATCGCCGAGAGAGTTCGAGCAGCCGTCCGTTCCTGCGCAGCATACCTTGCCACGACAGAGCCCGCCAGAGCCCACATGGCGTCCTCCCACGCCCAGCTTGTGGCGGCCTTTTCCAAAGATATGGCGAACGCGGATGGCGATGCTTGCCGACTATGTTGCAATTGATGCCATGGACCCCTTCCCCAGGAGACCGTCGGGAGCGAGCTGGACATGGAGGCGGCGGCGGAGATCGATGAGCACCAGCCGTAGTAGTACTCTTTGTTTTGTTTAATTAAGAGCGTCGGTCTTTAATTTGTTAGAGTAATGTTTAGGTCAGCTAGCTCTGTTTAATTGCTGAACTTGCTCGATTAAGAAGTTAGTCTCCTTTGTGTACCCAAATTATGCAATGACGTGGATGACCACTGTAACCAGGGAAATTCGAACCAAAATTTTTGACGTTCAAACTCAACACACACGGGTTAAGCTATCTGAATCATTTGTGATGTTCACATATCGTACATAGTTCTGAATAAGGGACCGTGTCTGATGACACTTTGCGCGCCAGTTTTTTTGGCTGAAGCGATTCCAAATTTTCAGCTTCCGCGGAAATATCTACCTCCCTGCCCCCTCCCCCTTACCAAAAGCCACATTCCCGTCTTTCCGCCTTCCTTTCCAAGTTGAAACCTTTACTCCTTGCTTGCAGCGCCGCCGCCTCCTCGCCGGTGACCCTCCTTCATGCTCCTCGGCCTCGCCTATCCAGGCAGGTAATCCACACCCGACCCCCATCCTCCTCCTCCTTCCACATCCCACATGCCCCTACCGCCGGTGCGAGCGCGACACCTTCCACCCAAATCACCGACCCCTCCACCAAATAAGCGCCGGCCTAAGCCATGGTGCATGCAGTATAGCCAGGACCTCAAGGAGCATTTGGCAGCGGAGAAGCAAATCGCGGCCGCACGCGCGGATGAGGTCATGGTGGCTGCCATTCGTGCCGACCCCCAGATCTTGAAGGAGCACCTTGCCATATGCTAGCTACGCTGGTTAAGCATGCTCGGTTTACCCGTTGCGTGTGCTGCTCCTGCCTTTCCTTCACAAATTCTAGTGAATTTTGCTATCTAATTTTACCATGCAATCTGTTGCTCTAGTGTATATGTTCTATATGTCGGGCAGTGTGGTGCTCACTTATTAACTATTTTTTTAATTAGTTGTCGTCTTTAATTAACTGTTTGGTTCAATTCTGCAAATGTGATGTTCAATTCTTCAAGCTGCAATTTTGTATTGTCTTCCATGTGAGAAATAAATCAAATTTATCTTTACAAAATTGTGGGTGCATTCTGTTATTGTATACCATGTGAGGAATAAATTGAATTTGGCTGTAGTAAATACATGAGAAACAAATACAATTGCTACAATTGGCTGTAGTTAACTGTTTGGTTAACTGTCTGATCTTCTATTAGGAGTATGTTATATTGTGCAATGTGGTGCTCAGTTAATGTTTGGTTCATTTGTTGTGGTGTTTAGTTAACTGCTTGGTTCAATGTTATATTGTGCAATGTGGTGCTCAGTTAATGTTTGGTTCATTTGTTGTGGTGTTTAGTTAACTGCTTGGTTCAGTTCTGCAATGCGATGTCCAATTATCGTTTGTAGAATTTTGTATTGTTATGCATGTGAGGAATAAATCGAATTTGGCTGCACTTAATACATGAGAAACATATACAAGTGATATATTTCTTAGTTCTTAATCATGCTTGGTTTGGGTAAATGGGTTTTCCCTGTGGCTTGAATTAATCTGATGAATCTGCAATGTGATTATTTTTCATCAACATATTTTACTGATAGCATGCGAACCCTTACTTAACCTGATGGCTAACTACCTTATATGTGTTGCAGGGAAACAATGGGAAGCACTGAGGTTTACAATGGAGGTTAGCACGTGCATGGTCCGTTGTCTAATAACACATTATTGTGCAATTGCAGGAACCATTCTAATATTTAGGTTTTTAACAATTTGGTCTTGCACATGTAGGTCCTGCTGTCAGAGGTTTTGACCCACTGTTCGACCCTTTTTGCATACAGGGAAATGAGTTGTTCATGAATATATGTCAAGTCAAGAAACTCAAAAAGATTGTTAGGATAAAGAAATTAGCGACAAAAAACAACAAGATCTTTGTCTGCACAATGAAGAAGACATCAGTTCACTACAGGATGGTACTAACTATTATACCTTGCCTTTTTAATTCCTTTGCCCCATTTCCAATATAGAGAAAATATTTATGCACATCCTTGTTTTCAGGCCTTTCCAAAGCAGTTCACTGATGATTACCTCTCAAACCACCTGTATGGTCAGGAGGCGAGGAAGGTATTCATACAACACCCACGGTTCAATATTGAAGTGTTCCTGAAGAGGACGAAGGATGGACGGTCAATCATCCATAGGCACTGGCCCAAAGTTACAAAGACCTTCAACATCAATGAAGGCTCAATATTCGCCTTCTGCTTCAGCAGTTTTCCAGATGAGATACATCTGTCTATGTACTGTCTATGATGCTAATTTCGAAAGGTTATAGATGTTGCATGTGAAACTTGGTCTTGGTGTAGTTGTGTAATGGGGTACCTGAGTGCTGAAGCTATATGATGTTGTACTCTGATGTATTTCAATTATGAAAATGGAATATATTGTGTGCTTAATATGAACTATCAATTAGATTAATAAATCGATTATGAATAATCGGATAATTATCCTGCTAGTGGCAAATTAGCCTGCTAATTGGGTTTTTCTATTGCAAACGATTGTTGAAAAAATACCGTGGGCGATGACCGCAGGCAACGCACACCGTTTCTAGGAATAAACCGTGTTGCATCAATGAAGAATCACACACGACTTTCTCTTGAAAACTGTTTGCGTTAGGCCACCTTTCGCAAAGGCTTACCACAAGTTTCTTCCACGGACCGTGTGTGATATATTCAATAACGCAAGCGATTTAAGGGGAAAAATTGTGTGTGATGTACCTGTGAACGGAAATGTTTTCCTTCGAGCGACTGTGTGGGATGTACATACGAAGGGAAACATTTAGCGGGGACTGACTGCGTTGGATGTACTTGCGACCGGAAACAATTTCACCATATAATTGTATTTTTTAGCTCTACTGTACGTATTTCCATATTTGAGTGCTCACTGGCCGCACACGACCTCATTTTGCTGAACGTGTGTGCCAGGAGGGCATATCCCCGACGGTTTCTGGGTCATGTGGGAAGGACCCCCCTATCGCCCAAACTCGCTTGGAGACGGTTCCAAATGCCGTCGCGGAAAGGGGTTTTAAACCGTTTGTTTAGGAGCTCGCTGTACTAGTGACGGCACTATGGTCCTCATCGCCCTAGGAGCTAGATGCGCGCTGCACCAGGCCGCACGCGGAGCAGCAGCGTAGGAGAAGCAGCAAGCCAGAGATAGAAGAAGGAAGTTGCCAGTGGGCCCTGGACCCACGTGTCAGCAAGTGGAACCACTTTTCACTGGGGTGCATCTAGCATTTTTAGAGAGTGATCTCGAGTGCCCGAGCCGTGGATATAACCAGGTTTGCCATATCCCTCCCCGGGTGTACCAATTATCGGTGCCCCCAACTCGTTGAAATCTGACCGAAGGGTTAAAATTTTAACCCCGAGGTTTTCCCCGGGTGTGGTTATCCTTTCATTTGTGCTGTAACCCTAGTAATCTCGAGGACGAGATTCTTTTAAGGGGGGAAGAGTTGTAACAACCCCAAAATTGGGTTATCATTTTTTGTGCTGTTATTCCTTCCTGGCAATCATTTTCAAAATCTTTCTCCTGAGTTTGCTGGATGACTCTGAGAATTCTTGTCATTTCCAACCATTCAAAACCTTGCTCATGACTTTGTCAGTGGGCAAGACCTCATTTGCGTTCATCTCAAAACCTCTCAAACCCTAATTCAAATTTTTTTGGAATTTGAATGTGGCCTTTGTGCTTACAATGGAGCCATCATTTTCCTTGATCTGTTGATCATCCCATCTGTTTCCAGAGACCCTCCTATCCTCCTAATCCTTGGATATCAAAAATATTGCTAAGACCCATGCAATATTTATGAGTTGTGATTTATTCCTTTCTTGCCTTTCTGAGGAATAAAAATCCAAAGGCATAGCTAGCCATCTCCTAAATTCATGAGAATTGGTGGAGTTGATATTTATGCTTAATCCAAGCTTTGGCAAAAAAATATTGGCTATTATTAAATAAGGGAAATTGCCTTTTCCTATTTTAAGCCAATATTGCATTTTTGCCACTTTTCAAAGCAACTACTATTTTATGGCACAGAAAATTCCCACATAAATTGTGGAGCTTGTCCTTGCTATATAATCACTAGTTACATCCTTATCTCATGTTCCTCAGTTCAAAAATTGGGCACATGATCCAATGCAAGTTTCTGCCTTCTCTAAAATTTTGCAAAGGAAATGCTTTATTCCTAATTCCAATTGAGCTGCAATTTGGCGGGGTGATTAACATGGATAAATAACCCACCGATACCAAAGATGAGCTCAATCCCTTCACATTAGCTCCCTGTGCCATTTTTCAAAGTTTCTGACCAGATTGTAACTTTGTGAAGGAAGTACCTTCATAGAGCTTCCAAATGGGATGAAACTTTTTCATCTTCTCACGTATCTCAAATAATTAGTCTCCACCTAAATTCAGTTCATTTCATTGAACTATGTGAGCACAGGAGCAATTCTTGTTTTCTGCCCCAAATTTTCAGTTTGTGAAGCAAGTATATTCTATCTTGCTCCATTATGGCTGAAAAGTTTCCCAAGCCTTCTCCTATCCATATAACCTACCTACACAAGATTTTAGCTCATTTCATTTAGCCAATATTTTCCAAGAATTTTCCCAAGCTTCTGGATAGAAGAGATGTTTGTGAAACAAGTACCAATTTGGCGACTCCATTTGGTATGATCTTTTTGCAGCATCTACATATGACCAAATCATCAAGCTTTGCCAAGTTTTAGCCTAATCCAACACTCCTAGTGAGTGCTCCTTCATCATTTGATTTCTGGACTAGATTTGGAATTTGTACTGCAACTATGCTAAATCTTTGTCCTAATGACCTCATAACCCCCAGGACCGTAGTCCAAGCTACCCTAAGCCCCCCTGACATCAAGTTTACCTTTTAACCTCTTTGGTTTTATCTCTAGAATGTGGTCAAGTTTGCTACAGCAAACTTGTGAAGCTTATTTTACTCAGCTCCCTTTGTCTTTGCCCGTTTCTTTACCGTAGTAATACAATACTTTGGAAGGACTCCGCTCTAGACATGGTTTGGCATGGAGTAGAATGCCAGAGCGTGCGTTGTCCATGGTGACCACGGGCAATGTTAGCCAAAACGGTGGCCTACGCACTGTTCTCGTCGGCAGCGCTGCTCCAACCAGCTTTGGCCTCCTCATTAATGTCCCACAGCTCCTCCTCGACATCATCTTCTTGCTGCATCGCTTGCCCCCTTCATTTTCTTCTCCGATGAGCCGTGCCAACGACCGTACAGTGTGCGCCCGTGTGCATCGTCGCCTTCCTCGCTCCTGTCCTTTTCTCCCTCTCGTCCGCAAGCGTTGCCCGACTCTGTGAGCCTCTACGCCGCGTCCGCTCCCCCCTCGTCGCCTTACCACGGCTCCCCGTGACCGCCGTGGCCGCCAGAGCGTTGGCCGGACTTGCCTAGCGGCACTCGGCTCGGCCACACCTCGCCCAGCTATATAAAGAGCCCGCGACCCTCTCGAGCACTTCAGCAGCTTCCCCACCCTCCTCTACGCCTCCCCATGCTCCTCATTTCGCCCCGGAGCTTCTCCCCGACCCCCGCCATCGCCATGGCTGCCGTCTCAGGACCCGCTTGATTCCGGTGATCCCGAGCTCTCCTCTCCGTTCCCTCACCACCAATGCATCCCCATGCTCCGGCAAGCCTCCCCGTGGCCTCGGCCCCTTCTCTTCCCCACGGTAGTGCTGTGTCCACCAGCGGCCGAACCCCCTCTCCGCCACGGCCCCTGCTGCTCTCTCTCCGGCGCTCCTCGGCAGCAGCAACCACTTCCACCGGATGCGCCTCTCCCTCCCGATCACCTGGATAGGCCACACGCCTCGTATGGTGGCCGAACTCTCCGGTGCTTGCCGTCTGGACGAGCCGCTCCCTCGGCCAGGCGCACTCCGCGCGGGAGGAAGAAGAAGACCAGCTGGGCTGGCCCCACCCTGCGCGGGCCCTGCTTGTCATCGGCCGAAGAGGTGCGCAGTCAGCGTAAATGGAGACGTATTATGCGAAGAGCGTTTTCATTTCCTTGAAGACGTATTCTACGTAGTACGTTTTCTGACAACGGAAAACGTGTTGCCTGGTATACGCTTTCTTTTCCCTGGAAACATATTTTCTCGAATGCGCTTCTCTTTTTCAGCCTCGCCCGCGGAAGTGCTTATTTTGTGAATGTTCACTGTTTAGTGCCTTTTCATTCCGTTGGTATCATTTTCATTATGTTTTCACATGGTGAAAATGACCATTTTGCCCTTGCCAATAAAACAGCCCCCTCTGAGAAAGAACTGTTTCCGACAAATCTTTCCGCGATCATTCTACACTTATCCCCGGAGTATTCCTCGAACCCCAGGCAAGCCAACCTCTTATCATGAGCCCCGAACTTGCATGTTGACTTTGCTTAAACGTCGTGTGTGTGTTTAGTTGCAGTAATTTCTTGTGTGTTCCATCTGCTGTTATTTCAGTCGTGCTATATGTTTTTGTTATCTGACTTTCATGCTTGTGCTTTCATGAAATAAGTTGACATGCTAGTTGGATGTTGCTACTGATAATATCATGCCTCTGTCTTGTTTAATGTTAGTAGTATCGATGTTATGATGATTCTGTTGCACTAGTGGAATTACTAGTACTTGGTATTGCCATGTTTCACATGCTATCACTGTTCACTTGAAAAGATTAATGCTTTGTTACCGCATCTGTATGTTGCATGCTAGTTGTTGCATTCATGTTAAAAATTCTTCAATGATGATTGATGATGGAGAAGTTAATAATATGACTTAATAACAAAAGTCCTCCGTCATCGATGGGATTGAGTCATAGTGCCACCAAATCGAACTTTTTCCAGTGCAGCCACATTTGCCAGTTATGGGAAGGCCCTAGCTGGGTCTATTGTCATGCCTCTCGCCAGTCCGTCCAATGAGTGAAGGGTATGGGCACGCGCTACCCTGATCAAGTAGGCGGACATAAGCCTTGTGTGCCCGTAGTTGGATGATAAGCGCTTTGTCCCCGTTTGGAACCGTTTTTGTTTTGCCACGACAGTGGTCGTGGTGCCTTTGGTAGGCACGGGGCCACCCAGAACTGAACACCAAGGGGGTGTTGGTCGGAGTGGCCGAGAGAGTGCAATGGCAGTAGGACGGTTTTGTCGGAATGCCGTTGGTCCACCCGAATGGGAGTGTGAGGCCATGGATTCCATGGTGTGGGTACAGTGCGCTACCTCTGCAGAGTGTATTTAATCTATCGATAGCTGCGTCCTCGGTCATGGGCACAAGTTCATAGTAGGTCACACTATCAGGTCTTGCTCGAAATGGAGGATAAACCTGAAATAACTAAGTTGATGAATAATGTGTAACAAATAATGTGATGACTTGGACTATGAGATGTTTGTGAAACAAGTACCAATTTGGCAACTCCATTTGGTATAATCTTTTTGCAGCATCTACCTATGACCAAATCATCAAGCTTTGTCATGTTTTAGCCTAATCCAACACTCCTAGTGAGTGCTCCTTCATCATTTGATTTCTGGACCAGATTTGGCATTTGTACTGCAACTATGCTAAATCTTTGTCCTAATGGCCTCATAACCCCCAGGACCGTAGTCCTTGCTACCCTAAGCCCCCCAGACATCAAGTTTACCTTTTAACCTCTCTGGTTTTATCTCTAGAATGTGGTGAAGTTTGCTACAACAAACTTGTGAAGCTTATTTTACTCAGCTCCCTTTATCTTTGCCCGTTTCTTTACCGTAGTTATACTCTACTTTGGAAGGACTTCGCTGTAGACATGGTTTGGCATGGAGTAGAATGCCAGAGCGTGCGTTGTCCATGGTGACCACGGGCAATGTCGGCCAAAACGGTGGTCTACGCACTGTTCTCGTCGGCAGCGCTGCTCCGACCGGCTCTGGCCTCCTCATTAATGTCCCACAGCTCCCCCTCGACGTCGTCTTCTTGCTGGACCACTCGCCCCCTTCGTTTTCTTCTCCGACGAGCCGTGCCAAGAACCGTACAGTGTGCGCACGTGTGCACCGTCACCTTCATCGCTCCTGTCCTTTTCTCCCTCTCGTCCGCAAGCGTTGCTCGACTTCGTGAGCCTCTGCGCCGCGGCCGCTCCCCCCTCGTCTCCTTCCCATGGCTCCCAGTCACCGCTATGGCCGCCAGAGCGTTGGCCGGACTTGCCCGGCGGCACTCGGCTCAACCACACCTCGCCCCGGCTATATAAAGAGCCCGCGACCCTCTCAAGGACTTCAGCAGCTTCCCCACCCTCCTCTACGCCTCCGCACGCTCCTCATTTCACCTCGGAGCTTCTCCCCGACCCGCGCCATCGCCATGGCCGCCGTCTTGGGACCCGCTCGATTCTGGAGATCCCAAGCTCTCCTCTCCGTTCCCTCACCACCAATGTATCCCCATGCTCCGGCAAGCCTCATCGTGGCCTTGGCCCCTTCTCTTCCCCACCGTAGCACTGTGTCCACCGGCGGCCGAACCCCCTCTCCGCCGCGGGCCCTGCTGCTCTCTCTCTGGTGCCCCTCGGCGGTAGCAACCACTTCCACCGGATGCGCCTCTCCCTCCCGATCACCTGGATAGGCCGCACACCTCGTATGGTGGCCGGACTCGCCGGCGCTTGCTGTCGGGACGAGCCGCTCCCTTGGCGAGGCGCACTCCGCGTGGGAGGAAGAAGAAGACCAGCCGGGCGGGCCCCACCCTGCGTGGGTGTAGCGACCAGACCTCAAATAGTCTAATCTACCGTGCACCAGTGTCATCCCTGGATCAGTAATGCTGACACGCACAGTACTTGGAGGATTTATAACAGAGTAGCAATCACACACTTATTACATCGAGTATCTCAAGAGAGAAATAAGTATGACAAATATGGCTTAAGGCCATCTAAAACGATAACAGCGGAAGACTTGGAAGATAAGTGAGTCCATCAACTCCAACGGCATCACTAAGTATAAGACCACGACCTAAAGCACCTTACTCGTCGTCTGAAAATTCTGCAACATGAAACGTTGCAGCCCGAAAACGGGTCAGCACATGGAATATGCTGGCAATGTAACACATAGAGAGTAATGAGCATAATAATGCTATACTACATGCATATATGGCTGGTAGAAGGCTCTATGGTTACAGTTTTGCGAAAAGCCAATTTCTCCCTACTGCAAAGGAATAAATTTTATTTAACTATCATGGTGGTTATTAAACATTGAGAATGGTTGACAGCATTCTCAATCCCAATTAAGTATCATCATCAAACCCAACAAAATTTATTAAAGTAACATGATGAGATTCACATGATAATCCAAGTACTAGATACTCAAGATGTCCATAACCGGGGACACGGCTAACCATGATTAGTTTATACACTCTGCAGAGGTTTGTGCACTTTTCCCCACAAGACTCGATCGCCTCCGCTTGATTCTCGCACTACATGATGTTTGAGAAACGGATGACCGAGACACAGTCTTTCAGAAACAATAACTCTTTACTCCGGGTGGACAGTTACACCTACTTTCCCCTACATCTGCTAGCCCACCTCTTCAAGAGATCATGTAACCTACTCAACTATGCTAGAGCCCATAATAGCTTGTGGCTGCACACAGAAGTTTCTAGCATGAACAATCTCATGATCCCTTTGAACCTGGCTGGCGGTCCAAAAAAAACAGGCAATCCTGGAATACCCTGGTACCTCAATCCACCCAGATGTGAGTTTTAGTTGCCACCTTAAGGTTAACCATTAATTAACAATCTCACATCTGTCATGGTAACACTCAAACCCAATCCACGTCTACTAGCATAGCATAGCAATATGAGCAAATGTAGAAGTAACTCCCAAAGGTTTGATAATAAACAGGGCAATAGGTACTACCTCAACTACTTCCCAATACCCACAATTTAATTAGATCCTAATCATGCAATGTTTGAGGATTTGTCTAATGCAATAAAACTGGGTAGTAAAAGAAGTATGATCAAAGTGTTACTTGCTTTGCTGATGGTCCGTGAAACCTAGAGACTCGAAGTAGCAAGCGGCGCACTCCGGGTACTCTATTGCAAACAAACAAGCATACAATAAGCACTCACTAATGCACAGGTAAAACTCAAGTAAAATATCCAATTAGAAAGTTCAACTTAAGAACTCCGGTTTGCAAAAAGAATCAAATCAAACGAAGCAACGAAAGTCAAATGGTGAAAAAAACAAGCTTCGTTTACTAATCTGGATCTAGGTCAAATTTTTACAGTAGCATAAACTTGTTTGAGTTGGTTAAACGGAAAGAGAATTTCGAGGCGAAACTCTAGGCGCTTGAATCGCCTGATTCTGATAAACGAGCTAAAAGATATACCAAAACGAAAATCTGATCAGAAATCGCGATCTGGAATAATCGCGGAAAATCTGGCGAAAAAGAAAACTTACGAACAGTTAAACGAACGGACGTTCGTTAACTGCGACTAACCGACGAACACCTTCGTTAAAACGAACGGATCGGCGAACGTTCACTAACTAACTAAACTGAAGAAAAAATAATACACCGATCTATTTAAAAAAATTAAACCTGGGGTTTCGGGGAAAAAAATAAACCGAGGCAGTTTTTGAAAAAAAAAACGGACGGCGAATGGCGGCGGCGGCTAACCTTCGGCGAGGCTCGGGACGGGCTCCGGCGAGGTCGTAGGGGTGCGGCGAGGGGCGGCGGGGTGCGGGCGTCGTCGGGGCGGCGAGGGGCGTCGAGGGGCGGCGGGGTGCGGGCGTCGTCGGGGCGGCGAGGGGCGTCGAGGGGCGGCGGGACGGCGGCTTCCCGTGGCGGCAGCATCGGGCTCCTTCGGCGGCGGGGTCGGGCAGCTCCGGTGCGGCTCCTCTCGGCGGCGGCGGCTTCGGGTCGGGGGCGGGGTGAGGAGTGGGGCGGCGGGGTGCGGTATTTAAGAGGGGGAGGGGGTGCCGTGGGGGAGGGGGCGACGGGCGGCGGCGGGAGTCGTCCCCGATCGGGACTCGGCGGCGGCGGTCTCCTGGAGGGAGACGGCTCGCGGGGTGGGCTGGGCCGCGCGGTTGGGCTTCGGCCCAGTCGGCGCTCGCGCGTTTTTTTAAATAATTCACCGAACCTAAAAAAATCGTAGAAAAATAAATAAAAATCCAAAAATGCCAAAACAAATTTTCACCGTCTAAGTAAAATAATTAGGACGAGATGAACGTTTTCTTGGCCCAAAAATGCAGTTTTGAAAACGTGCATTTTTTCTAATGCAAATAAAATTGCAAATAAAATCCGAATAAAATCAAATATTTGATTTTAATATTTTTCCTCCAATATTTCAATTATTTTGGAGAAGTCATATTTTCTCCGCTCATTTATTTTAATACGAAATATTTTTCGGAGAGAAAAATAATTAAAACCAAAAATCCTCATTCCATTATTTGATAGAAGTCAAATATGAAAACCGCGAAAAATCCCCAACTCTCTCCAAGGGTCATTGAGTTGCTTAGGATTTTCGAGGATTTTGCCAAAATGCAATAAAATATGCTATGCAATGATGATCTAATGTATAACATTCCAAATTGAAAATTTGGGATGTTACAGTGGGCCCCGCTTGTCATTGGCCGAAGTGGTGCCGAGTCAGCGTAAGTGGAGACGTATTCTGCGAAGAGCGTTTTCATTTGCTTGAAGACGTATTCTACATAGTACGTTTTCTAACAACTGAAAACGTGTTGCCTGGTATACGCTTTCTTTTCCCTGGAAACATATTTTCTCGAATGTGCTTTCTCTTTTTTAGCCTCGCCCGCCGAAGTGCTTATTTTGTGAACGTTCACAGTTTAGTGCCTTTTCTGCCTAAAAAGTGAACGGCCACAACTTTTCAACCGTAACTCCGATTGAGGTGATTCAACCACTCACATTCTCTGTTCGTCGAGCTCTTTCCGTTGGTGTCATTTTCATTATGTTTTAACATAGTGAAAATGACCATTTTTCCCTTGCCAGTAAAACAGCCCCCTCCGAGAGAGAACTGTTTCCGGCAAATCTTTTCGCGATCATTCTACACTTATCCTCGGAGTATTCCTCAAACCCAGGCAAGCCAACCTCTTATAATGAGCCCCGAACTTGCATGTTGACTTTGCTTGCACCTCGTGTGTGTGTTTAGTTGTAGTAGTTTCTTGTCTGTTCCATCTGCTGTTATTTTAGTCGTGCTATATGTTTTTGTTATCTGCCTTTCATGCTTGTGCTTTCATGAAATAAGTTGACATGCTAGTTGGATGTTGCTACTAATAATATCATGCCTCTGTCAAGTTTAATGTTAGTAGTATCGATGTTATGATGATTCTGTTGCACTAGTGGAATTACTAGTACTTGGTATTGCCATGTTTCACATGCTATCACTGTTCACTTGAAAAGATTGATGCTTTGTTACCGCATCTGTATGTTGCATGCTAGTTGTTGCATTCATGTTAAAAATGCTTGCATGATGATTGATGATGGAGAAGTTAATAATATGACTTAATAACAAAACTCCTCCGTCATCGATGGGATCGAGTCATAGTGCCACCAAATCAAACTTTTTCCAGTGCAGCCACATTTGCTTGTTATGGGCAGGCCCTAGCTGGGTCTATTGGCATGCCTCTCGTCGGTGCCTCCAACGAGGGAAGGTTATGGGCACACGCTACCCTGATCAGGTAGGCGGACATAAGCCTTGTGTGCCCGTAGTTGGATGATAAGCGCTTTTGTCCCCATTAGGGACTGTTTTTGTTTTGCCACGACGGTGGCCGTGGTGCCTTTGGTAGGCACGGGGCCACCCAGGACTGAACCCCAAGGGGGTGTTGGTCGGAGCGATCGGGAGAGTGTCATGGCAGTAGGACAGTTTTGTCGGAATGCCGTTGGTACACCCAAATGGGAGTGCGAGTCCATGGATTCCGTGGTGTGGGTACAGTGCGCTACCTCTGCAGAGTGTATTTAATCTATCGATAGCCACGTCCTCGGTCATGGGCACAAGTTCGTAGTAGGTCACACTATTAGGTCTTGGTCGAAATGGAGGATAATCCTGAAATAACTAAGTTGATGAATAATGTGTAACAAGTTATCACGATGATGTGTTGATATGATCACGAGACAAGGTCTCGGTGAGTGTTGAACCAAGTGTGGTTTCGTTTGTGATCCGTGAGTGATCACTGTTTGGTTACAAGGTAACCCGTTGAACCGAGTATGGTTCCGTTTGTGATCCGTGAGTGATCAGCGTTCAGTTGCGTGGCAACCCGTTGGTAAGAGAGTCCGAGGGACTCGGTGCACAAGTTTGGTTGCATTGCATGAGTAATATATTTTTATTTGCATTTAAAGAACCATGGTAAAACAAGAGATGGTTGCATAAAGTTAACATGTTATGTCTGCATTGGATATGACTCGTAGTTTAATTTTTAGCATAGTTCCATGATGCCATGCCATGTTTTGACTGAACTTATTCTATGTTTTGTTGTTGCCATGTTAGAAGTAAGTTGATATACCATGCTATTGCCATGCTAGTAGATTCCATGATGTTGTTCATGCTTATTTTTATCCATCTCTCTAGCTAATATCATGCCATGTTTAGCTTCAGCTAAGAGATAGGTTATTGCAGACGCTTGGTTCTTGCTTTGTCATCTGTTTGTTTGGATGCTATGTATTTGGTTGTCTTGCAAGTACATTCAATGTACTGACCTGGCGTGTCATGCCAGTTTTGTAGGTCGTGCCCAAATTGTTCGCTTGTTCCGTCGTGCTAGGCCGTAATCTTGACAGTCATGTGAGTTGTGGAGCCCAGCCAGAGTTGTTATGCTGCCAAACCAAGACTTCCGCCACCATTTAAATAGCCTTAGGGATATGCCAGAAAATTGTATTCATCAATGATGTAATCATATACACATGTGTTTGATGAATATTCTTGTACCTGGAATGATGTATCATGGACCTATCCTGCATCAGGTGTTATCCTGGGCTGACATGCGAAGGCCCCCTGCTCCATGCGGATCGGGGTGCCACAGAATTTTTTTATTGTTTTCCTTATGAGTGGTGGTCGGGGACGAGCGATGGTCTTTTCCTACCAATCTATCCCCCTAGGAGCATGCACGTAATACTTTGCTTCTATGACTAATAGATTTTTGCAATAAGTATGTGAGTTCTTTATGACTAATGTTGAGTCCATGGATTATACACACTCTCACCTTTCCGCCATTGCTAGCCTCTCTAGTACCGCGCAACTTTTGCCGGTACCATATACCTACCTCAAAACAGCCACCATACCTACCTATTATGGCATTTCCATAGCCATTCCGAGATATATTGCCATGCAAATTTCCACCGTTCCGTTTATTATGACATGCATCATCATTGTCATATTGCTTTGCATGATCATGTAGTTGACATCGTATTTGTGGCAAACCCACCGTTCATCCTTTTTTATACATGTCGCTCTTGATTCATTGCACATCCCGGTACACCACCGGAGGCATTCATATAGAGTCATATTTTGTTCTAGTATCGAGTTGTAAGTAAATAAAAGTGTGATGATCTTCATTATCAGAGCATTGTCCCATGTGAGGAAATAAAAAAAAGAGAAAAGGCCAAATAAAAAAAGAGAAGGCCCAAAAAAATGAGAGAAAAGGGACAATGTTACTATCCTTTTACCACACTTGTGCTTCAAAGTAGCACCATCATCTTCATGATAGAGAGTCTCCTATGATATCACTTTCATATACTAGTGGGAATTTTCATGATAGAACTTGGCTTGTATATTCCAACGATGGGCTTCCTCAAAATGCCCTAGGTCTTCATGAGCAAGCAAGTTGGATGCACACCCACTTAGTTTTCTTTTTGAGGTTTCATAAACTTATAGCTCTAGTGCATCCGTTGCATGGCAATCCCTACTCACTCACATTGATATCTATTGATGGGCATCTCCATAGCCCGTTGATACGCCTAGTTGATGTGAGACTATCTCCTTCCTTTTGTCTTCTCCACAACCACCATCTATACCACCTATAGTGCTATGTCCATGGCTCACGCTCATGTATGGCGCGAAAGTTGAAAAGGTTTGAGAACATCAAAAGTATGAAACAATTGCTTGGCTTGTCATCGGGGGTTGTGCATGATTTGAATATTTTGTGTGATGAAGATGGAGCATAGCCAGACTATATGATTTTGTAGGGATAAGCTTTCTTTGGCCATGTTATTTTGAGAAGACATAATTATCTTGTTAGTATGCTTGAAGTATTATTGTTTTTATGTCAATATTAAACTTTTGTTTTCATACGGATCTGAACATTCATGCCACAATAAAGAAATTATATGGATAAATATGTTACGTAGCATTCCACATCAAAAATTCTGTTTTTACCATTTACCTACTCGAGGACGAGCAGGAATTAATCTTGGGGATGCTTGATACGTCTCCAACGTATCTATAATTTTTTATTGTTCCATGCTATTATATTATCCTTTTTGGATGTTTTATATGCATTAATATGCTATTTTATATGATTTTTGGGACTCACCTATTAACCTAGAGCCCAGTGCCAGTTCCTATTTTTTCCCTTCATTTAGAGTTTCGCAGTAAAGGAATACCAAACGGAGCCCAAATGGAATGAAACTTTCGCGATGATTTTTCTTGGACCAGAAGACATCCAGAGGGCTTGGAGTGCATGTCAGGAAAGCCACGAGGCGGCCACAAGGTCGGGAGGCGCGCCCAGGGGGATAGGGCGCGCCCCCACCCTTGTGGGCCCCTCATGACTCCACCGATCTATTCCTCCCGCCTATATATTCTCAAATATCCCAAAACCTTCCAGGAGAGCCACGAAACCACTTTTCCACCGCCGCAACCTTCTATACCCATGAGATCCCATCTAGGGGGCTTTTCAGGTGTCCTGCCGGAGGGGTATTTGATCACGGAGGGCTTCTACATCAACACCATTGCCTCTCCGATGAAGCGTGAGTAGTTTACCACAAACCTAGGGTCCATATCTAGTAGCTAGATGGCTTCTTCTCTCTCTTTGATTGTCAATAGCATGTTCTCCTCGATGTTCTTGGAGATCTATTCGATGTAATACTCTTTTGCGGTGTGTTTGCCGAGATCCGATGAACTGTGGATTTATGATCAGCTTATCTATAAATATTATTTGAATCTCCTCTGAATTCTTATATGCATGATTTGATATCTTTGCAAGTCTCTTCGCATTATCGATTTGGTTTGGCCAACTATATTGGTTTTTCTTGCAATGGGACAAGTGCTTAGCTTTGGGTTCAATCTTGCGGTGCTCGATCCTAGTGACAGAAGGGGAACTGACACATATTGTATTATTGCCATCAAGGATAAAAAGAAGGGGTTTTCATCATCTTGCTTGAGTTAATTCCTCTACATCATGTCATCTTTCTTAATGCGTTACTCCATTCTTTATGAATTAATACTCTAGATGCATGCTGGATAGCGGTCGATGTGTGGAGTAATAGTAGTAGATGCAGGCAGGAGTCGGTCTACTTGATACGGACGCGATGCCTATATTCATGATCATTTCCTTAGATATCGTCATAACTTTGCACTTTTCTATCAATTGCTCGACAGTAATTTGTTCACCCACCGTAATATTTTCTATCTTGAGAGAAGTCTCTAGTGAAACCTATGGCCCGGGGTCTACTTTCCATCATATAAGTTTTCGATCTACAATTTTAGTTTCCTATTTACTTTCTGTGCAATCTTCTACTTTCCGTTCCATAAACCAAAACTACCAAAAATATTACTTTACCATTTATCCATCTATATCAGATCTCACTTTGCAAATAACCGTGAAGGGATTGACAACCCCTTTATCACGTTGGGTGCAAGTTGATGTTTGTTTGTGCAGGTATTCGGTGGCTTGTGCGTTGTCTCCTACTGGATTGATACCTTGGTTCTCAAAACTAAGGGAAATACTTACTCTACTTTGCTGCATCACCCTTTCCACTTCAAGGGAAAAACCAACGCAAGCTCAAGAGGTAGCAGCAGCGATTTGCCACATGGTGGCCTCTTTCTATAGGAAATGCCTACAGACGACACTGCTACCTCTTGAGCATGCGTTGGTTTTCCCTTGAAGAGGAAAGCATGATGCATCAAAGTAGTGTAAGTATTTCCCTCAGTTTTTGAGAACCAAAGTATCAATCCAGTAGGAGACTACACGCAAATCCCAAGTACCTGCACAAACAATTAAGAACCTTGCAATCAACGCGATAAAGGGGTTGTCAATCCCTTCACGGCCACTTGCAAAAGTGAGATATGATAGAGATAATAAGATAAATATTTTTGGTATTTTTGTTGTATAGATTGAAAAGTAAAGATTGCAAAATAAACGGCAACATAAATAGCACGTAGGCGGGAGATTAATATGATGGAAAATAGACCCGGGGGCCATAGGTTTCACTAGTGGCTTCTCTCAAGATAGCAAATTCTATGGTGGGTGAACAAATTACTGTCGAGCAATTGATATAAAAGCACATAGTTATGAGAATATCTAGGCATGATCATTTATATAGGCATCACGTCCGTGTCAAGTAGACCGAAATGATTCTGCATCTACTACTATTGCTCCACACATCGACCGCTATCCAGCATGCATCTAGAGTATTAAGTTCATAAGAATAGAGTAATGCATTAGGCAAGATGACATGATGTAGAGGGATAAACTCAAGCAATATGATATGAACCTCATCTTTTTATCCTCGATGGCAACAATAGAATACATGCCTTGCTGCCCCTGCTGTCACTGGGAAAGGACACCGCAAGATTGAACTCAAAGCTAAGCACTTCTCCCATTGCAAGAAAGATCAATCTAGTAGGCCAAACTAAACCGATAATTCGAAGAGACTTGCAAAGATATCAAATCATGGATATAAGAATTCAGAGAAGAATCAAATATTGTTCATAGATAATCTTGATCATAAACCCACAATTCATCGGATCTCAACAAACACACCACAAAAAGAATTACATCGAATAGATCTCCAAGAAGATCGAGGATAACATTGTATTGAGATCCAAAAAGAGAGAAGAAGCCATCTAGCTAATAACTATGTGTAACGCCCCGAGACCGACGCTCCAGAAGCCTTCTAGTTATTTCGTTGTTGTCGTGTGTTTTATTTGTTTGTTGCATTCATCATCGCATCATTCGCATTGCATCGGCACTCTGTTGCCGTCATTGTTTTCAAACTTGCATTCGTTCGTAGTTGCCGCGTTCCCCCCCTTGTCTTCGTTGACCGTTCCGAGACCAACCGTGTTTTCGGTTCCCTCTTGTCAAACCAACTAACCTCTCACGTCAGCCCGTGATCCCCTCCCACGCGTCCGAAAGTTGTCCCGTACCCGACCCGGTTTGTTGTTACCGTTGGGTCCGGATCATCCCCTAACATCTACAAAACATCTCCGTTTTCTTATTTGGACTCCCTGCCTATTATTTTCTCGATCGTCCGATTTTAATCGGAGGGACCAAATGCCCTATCAAAATTCACTTGTTATATATAAGAACAGCACCTACCAAATCAGTCCAACCCTAGCCTAAACCTATTCCCCTCCTTGCGCCGCCACCCACTCACCATGTTCCTCGGGATCCTTCCTCGGCCAACCACCTTGCTTTCAACGCCGCCCAACCAGATCGCGTAGCATCTCCCTCCTTGTTTTCATCCTCGAGCCAATCCCCTCGCTCGATCCAGCAGCCCAGCACCTCGCGCGCCTCCTTCCTCCAGTAGGAGCTCGACCTGCTGCCGGCGACAAGAACCAGGCCGTGCCCTGCTTGTTTCTCTTTCCCTCGGTCTCTCTCTGCCTCTCAAACACTCTCTCGTTTTCTCTGTGTCCCACAGAACGCCATGGATGCTCCGGCTCAACCCCGCCGCACCTTCGCCTCAACTCCGGCCGGATCGGCTCGGGTCCCCGCCGCTCCACCAACTCCCAGGGCCGTCCACCTGCGCCCGCACCCGTCGTCCTCCGTGCCCAGCAGAACCCGAGCCCCTGTGCCATGCTCCTCCTCTGCCCATGCGCCCGAGCTCGCCCGTCGTCGCGCGCCTCCAACCTCGGCCCCGCTACCACGTCCTCGTCGGGCTTCTCGCGAGCCCGATGCTCGAGCTCCTCTGCCCGGGCGTCCCACGCGCCTGAAGCCGTCGTCGCCCTTCGTCCGCGGCCTCCTCCTCGTCCAGGCCATTGCCGCCTCGTCTCGCTCTAGACCTGTTGCTGTGCTGCCGGCCACCTGGCCCAAGAGCAGATGAGCGCCGCCCCTCTCTTTCCCCGTGCTCTCCCTCCCTCTAGTTCCTTCTCTTTCTCTCTCTGATTTCTCCTCTGTCTTTTCTTCAAGAAATAGTTCCGCCATGGCCTTGCAGCTCCCGCCGCCGCTCTGCTCTGTTCATGGCCGTCTCCGACAGATCCGACGTGGCCCCGTGTCTTCGGCTGCTTCCCCGCTGGATCCCGGAGCCACCGCCGCCTCGCCAGCGCCGCTCGCCTCCCCGGCGCCGCCTTCTGCATCGCCGTGAAACTGCCGCTGCTTCTGTTGCTTGTTCTTCAGCAGCGAGCAGAGCATCTCGCCCCGAACCGGTCTCCCCTCCTCGCCGTTGGCAACGCCAAGGCCCAGCTCGCCCTCCACCTCCTCGCGGCCCAGATCCGCCAGCCCAAGCCAGCCAGTTTTGGCCCAATGTGAGGAGCCCCCTCTCCTTTGCACTGTTGGGTCTACTCCACTTTTAGTTTCGGCCCGTGTAGTTTTTTTCCCTAGATCTGCGATTTTGTCCATTATCCAGAGTATTGCAGTTTTACAGAAAAACCCCTCATGTTCATGCATTAATAATTAATCAACCGTGCATCGGATTAAAATAATTTATATATGGAAAATGTCTAGAATTTCATCTAGTTTAATTATATGCCACTTTCACCCATGTTAAAAATTGTTTAAAATGTTGTTTGATTAATTTTGCTCGAATAAGATGTTAAAATGATTTATTTTATAACTAAATAACCGTAACTCGGAATTTAATAAACTTTAGATGTAAATGGGGTAGAAAAATGCATAGATTAACTTGGTGCATTTTATTTTGCTGTATAACAACATTAAAATTGTGTTTAGGGCAGAACAGTACCAATTCCAAAATATGCTTATGGGGATTTTCCGGAATTGTTGTTTGTCAATCCGGCCTCATTTAAATTTGCCTAAAATGTGTAGTTTACTTATGTCTCACCTCTTGCCATGTTAATCAACATTTAACATTGTTGGGTACATAAACGAGAGAGAACTAAATAATTGATGTGGTGTTTCGTCAATATGCAACTCGTTGCATATTGAGCTCCACTTAATTTGTAGTGGGGTTTGTTGCTTTTTCCCATGCCATACCTCTTTTAAACCGGACATGCATCATACTTGATTGTGCATCATGCCATGTGTATGTGGTGGTTGTTCACTATGTTGTTTGTTTCTTTCCGGGTTGCTTCTCTCGTTAGCTTCGGTTTCGTTCCGGAGTTGTGAGGATTCGTTGGACTACATCCGTATGTCTTCTTCATGGACTCGTTCTTCTTCCTTGCGGGATCTCAGGCAAGATGACCATACCCTCGAAATCACTTCTATATTTGCTTTGCTAGTTGTTCGCTCTATCGCTATGCTACGCTACCTACCATTTGCCATATCATGCCTCCCTATTGCCATGTCAAGCCTCTAACCATCCTTTCCTAGCAAACCTTTGTGTGGCTATGTTACCGCTTTTGCTCAGCCCCTCTTATAGCGTTGCTAGTTGCAGGTGAAGTTGAAGTTTGTTCCATGTTGGAACATGGATATGTTGGGATATCACAATATCTCTTATTTAATTAATGCATCTATATATTTGGTAAAGGGTGGAAGGCTCGGCCTTATGCTTGGTGTTTTGTTCCACTCTTGCCGCCCTAGTTTCTGTCATACCGGTATTATGTTCCTTGAGTTTGCGTTCCTTACGCGGTCGGGTGATTTATGGGACCCCCTTGACAGTTCGCCTTGAATAAAACTCCTCCAGCAAGGCCCAACCTTGGTTTTACCATTTGCCACCTTAGCCTTTTTCCCCCGGGTTTTCTAGAGCCCGAGGGTCATCTTTATTTTAAACCCCCGGGCCAGTGTTCCTCTGAGTGCTGGTCCAAACTAGAGCCCTTTGCAGCGCCACCTTGGGGAAACTTGAGGTTATGTTTTAGTTGTACGGACTGCTCATCCGGTGTGCCCTGAGAACGAGATATGTGCAGCTCCTATCGGGATTTGTCGGCACATTCGGGCGGCTTTGCTGGTCTTGTTTTACCATTGTCGAAATGTCTTGTAAAGCGGGATTCCGAGACTGATCGGGTCTTTCCGGGAGAAGGTTTATCCTTCATTGACCGTGAGAGCTTATGATGGGCTAAGTTGGGACACCCCTGCAGGATATTATCTTTCGAAAGACGTGCCCGCCGTTATGGGGCAGATGAGAATTTGTTAATGTCCGGTTGTAGAGAACTTGTCACTTGACCCAGTTAAAATACATCAACTGTGATGACGACCGTGATGGTCTCTTCTCGGCGGAGTCCGGGAAGTGAACACGGTTTGAGTTATGAATGACGTAAGTAGGAGTTCAGGATCACTTCTTGATCATTACTAGATGAAGACCGTTCCGTTGCTTCTCTCCTCGCTCTCATTTGCGTTTGTTAGCCACCATATATGCTTAGTGTCTGCTGCAGCTCCACCTCATTACACCATCCTTTCCTATAAGCTTAAATAGTCTTGATCTCACGGGTGTGAGATTGCTCAGTCCTCGTGACTCACAGATTCTACCAAAACAGTTGCAGGTGTCGACGATGCCAGTGCCGATGATGGGGTCGACCTCAAGTGGGAGTTCGATGAGGAACGTGGTCGTTACTATGTGTCTTTTCCTGATGATCAGTAGTGGAGCCCAGTTGGGACAATCGGGGATCTAGCATTTGGGGTTATCTTATTTTCATTTGGATCTTGACCGTAGTCGGTCTATGTGTGTATTTTGGATGATGTATGGATTATATTTATGTATTGTGTGAAGTGGCGATTGTAAGCCAACTCTTTATCCCATTCTTGTTCATTACATGGGATTGTGTGAAGATGACCCTTCTTGCGACAAACCCACAATGCGGTTATGCCTCTAAGTCGTGCCTCGACACGTGGGAGATATAGCCGCATCGTGGGCGTTACAAGTTGGTAATCAGAGCCAACCCCAACTTAGGAGCCCCTTGCTTGATCGAATCGCTGGCGTTGTTGAGTCTAGAACAAAAATGTTTTGAGTCTTAGGATTATATATATCAGAGAGTAGGATTCTTTTTACTCCTCAGTCCCTTCATCGCTCTGGTGAGGTCTCCTGGCATAGAAGTTTTGACTCTTCTCTCCTCAAATTTCACTAAATTTTTTTTAGGATCATGCGGGTATCTTGTAATCGTTCCGATGGTTTTGTGACGAGAACATTGTTCTTGGTGCCTCCTGACATTTAGGGGTTGTGGCAGTGTCCCGGGGAGTTGAGCTCCGAGGTGTTGTCGTCACAATTTTATCGTTGCAGTTCTGGAATACCTGAGTTTCGCCGACATCGAAATCTCTTTTATGCAGTTGTTGGTGAGATCACCTCGACGCCACCCAGTACTGGGGCGGGAGTTCGGGAGTATTGCCATAACTCGTATAACGGATGTTTTTCGAAGGTTGAGGTACACGATTTCCGAAGGTTTCTTGGTTATGTGTTGACGGATGGATACAGCTGGATCTAGGTATTGTTAGTTTGGGTGATATATTTTGTGTCCCCTGTATCCCCAACACCTGATTGCATAACCAGAAAGTTTTGGGAGTTTATAAGTGGGAATTCAAGTAGCTCTTAGGATATCTTTCCGACAGACGCAGGATATGAGATTGGGGTTCGACGTCTAGTGGTCCGCCTGTACACGGTTGGTTTTACAGTGGTCTCGTAGTGTCTTAAAGAGTCCTTGGCTATGCCGACTCGGGGACGCTTCGTATGTCATGTGCACTGCCTTGTACATGATGGTGTTGTACGATCGAGCCCGTGTGGGCCCCACCACAAAAACTTCGGACGAAATCTCTATCATATGTTTGTTCCGGCTTATTCTGCAAGCCAAATCCTTTGTTTTGTTTTAAGTTGTGGTATTCGAGTTGCTTCAAAGTCAAATGTTGAATCCATAGCTTTCCTAAACGGTGTTCTCATATTTCTATATGGATACTAATCCTTTTTGATCTCGAGGTCGTCATGTTAAATTCTTTTCCAACCGGCGTGCTTCTCTTCAAGTGGATCCGATCATTTCAACACTCGCGAGATCAATTCTCAGTTCTTTGCAACAGTGTTTATTCCATCTGCCCCAAGTTGCCTTTTGTTTTCCCGCCCTCCCACCCTTCTCTTCAAGGACTCAGATTTCTTAATCAAGTATCATTTTATTGATGTGAAGTTTCTCCATTCTTTTCCATCAATGTTCTTATCTGGTGATTCTCAGGAAGATGCTCAGGAAGCTTCAAGTTTATCATTCTTCATTCTTTTCTTCTCCGGTGGATTCAATTCAAGCTTTGTCGATCATACCCTTTCCTCATTTCAAATGCTTTCTCATGTCGGTGCATCTCTTGATCATCCACCTCTTGCTATTCATGTTATATGGAGTGCTGAAGATATCTCTGAAGATTCGCATTTCCATTTCAAATTCGTTCAAGCTATTTTGAGGTTGTTATCTCATTCAAGCCATTTATTTCAACCGGTGTAATCTCCCTTTCAAGCAATCTTTCCAACGGTGTATCTTTTCAGTGGGCCCTAACCCACAGGTCCTTTCCCAGGATCTTACCTGACTCTTCTAATTTTTTTCTGGAGTTATTCTCAAATTCATTACAAAGTTTGACGTAAGAATGAATTATCATCAGTCAAATGTCTTTGTCCAAGATTTTTCAAATTCTTTTCGTCGTTGTTTCAACCTTTCCAATTTTTCATTCCGGAGTGCCTCAATAATTCTTGATGGTGTTTCTCATCATCATTCTCAACATTTGAAGACCGAAGAAGAATTTCTCCTAAATCTTGGTCCGTTCTCTTGAAGATTCATGGTTCTAACTTGTTGCCATCCTCTCATAATTGTTTTCGATTGCAAGAATTCTTTTCTTACCCATCCGGAGTATTTCAGAGTTGTTTTCATTTCTTGATCATCCAAAGGCCATCATTTCAGAAGATTTCTTCGTTCTAAGTTTTCAGCTTCGTTCTCCAATTATTTCTAAATTGATGTCTCTTCGTTCATCTCCATATTCTCCCGGTGCATTGTTCAAGTATCCTCTAGTCAGCTCGTGATCTATTCATTCTCATGTATCTAAATTCCCTCGAGTATTTTTCGCGCGTTCTTTAATTCTTACGGTGTTTCGTACTCTTTTCTTCATTTGTTTTCAATTCTACGGCGGTTTGTTCAAGATTCCTCTTCCTATGTTCTCATATTTAATTTATTTGTTGTTTCAATCCTACCGGTGGTTCGTTGAAGACCTTCTCAAGTTTGCGCAATATCTATCTTAATCCTTTCTACGAGAATAAGTAGTATGCAAGATCAGTTGCTTGTCATCAATTTAAACTGGGGAAGGATATGCATAACATAATTCTTATTCTTGTTTCATCCAAGTGTTTAATCCCTTCTTTTGGAGTTCATTCGTGATATCAATTTGTCGGTGCTAAGTTGTTCACCTTTTGTTTCCGGAGTTCCAATCTCTCTCAGTTAACTCACGCAAAGCTCCATCTAAATCATTGCAAGGATTCTTTTCATTCTTCAATTGTTCTTCAAGAATTCTCTCGGAGTTAAGATCCATCAAGCTATACTTTAAAATAAACATGGTGCTCAACACATGTTTGTCTTGAGGAGTTCAAGCATTCTTCATCTCGCATTCCGAAGTGCAATTCTTTCTAGTTTATCTTTTGAGGTGGTGCTATGTCATTCTGGAAAATTTCCCTTTGGTTCATGATTCACAAGTTGTCCGGAATGACATATTTTAAAACAATTATTTTCAATTCGTTCACGAGATCTTTTCAACCCATCAATCTTTTCATTGAAGTTATCTTGGGTTATTTTTCACCTAAAGCTTTCCCTAAGGATTGTTGCTATTAATGGTGCTTATAGATGACCCAAGTTCTTCATTTATCCTCCCGGTGAAATAAGTTTCTTGTCTCCTTGTTCATACCAATCCAATCATTTGTTTCCGTTGGTGGCAGAGGCTCACCTCATAATTTTGAGATGTTTCCATAAGCCCACTACAAGCTTATTATTTTCGTTGTTGGTTTTCCATCAACTCCGTCCAATTCTTCTTCGTAAGGATGCTCTTTAAAATTCATTTATGGTAGGAGATGTTGGTTTCATTCTTCGTTCTATTCACTCCAACTATCTAACTATCATGCATTGTTTCCGGAGGCTTTGTGATGTTGCTCTCTTCGACCAATCATCTTGTTTTGTGAAGATCATGCAATTTTTCCTTTCTCATCCGTTTAGCCGGAGTGTCGTGTTTTCATTCGAGTTCTCTCATCTTATCAAGTTTTGTCTCCTTCCTCAACCGGAGTGCTGTCTGAAATCTTTCTTACCCCTTGTGCCATTCTTTCATTAGTTCTGGAGAAAATGTGTTGTTAATTTCATCGAGTATCCTCTCATCTTAAGAAGATCATGTTCAATTCCTTCCATTTACAGTCGGAGTGCTGCCCAAATTATATCATTTTTATTCCTTCCCTATCTTGTTTTAACCAGAGTGGTTTAAATATCTATCGTGTCACTTAACCTCAAGGTTCTCATGGTGTTCCTTGTTTTCCGTTTACTACGGAGTGCTCTCAATTCGCTTATCTCTGTTGTGTCATTTCTTTCGATTTGTTCAACCCCGCAAGGTTCTTTGGTTTCACTCATTTGTCTAAGAAGCAATTAGTTTTACCTCTTCTCTTCCTCTCCCGTTTTCATCTCCGGTGCCATCCTAGATCTCGGGACGAGATCCTCTTGTAGTGGTGGAGTGTTGTAACGCCCCGAGACCGACGCTCCAGAAGCCTTCTAGTTATTTCGTTGTTGTCATGTGTTTTATTTGTTTGTTGCATTCATCATCGCATCATTCGCATTGCATCGGCACTCTGTTGCCATCATTGTTTTCAAACTTGCATTCGTTCGTAGTTGCCGCGTTCCCCCCTTGTCTTCGTTGACCGTTCCGAGACCAACCGTGTTTTCGGTTCCCTCTTGTCAAACCAACTAACCTCTCACGTCAGCCCGTGATCCCCTCCCGCGCGTCCGAAAGTTGTCCCGTACCCGACCCGGTTTGTTGTTACCGTTGGGTCCGGATCATCCCCTAACATCTACAAAACATCTCCGTTTTCTTATTTGGACTCCCTACCTATTATTTTCTCGATCGTCCGATTTTAATCGGAGGGACCAAATGCCCTATCAAAATTCACTTGTTATATATAAGACCACCAACTACCAAATCAGTCCAACCCTAGCCTAAACCTATTCCCCTCCTTGCGCCGCCACCCACTCACCATGTTCCTCGGGATCCTTCCCCGACCAACCACCTTGCTTTCAACGCCGCCCAACCAGATCGCGTAGCATCTCCCTCCTTGTTTTCATCCTCGAGCCAATCCCTTCGCTCGATCCAGCAGCCCAGCACCTCGCGCGCCTCCTTCCTCCAGCAGGAGCTCGACCTGCTGCCGGCGACAAGAACCAGGCCGTGCCCTGCTTGTTTCTCTTTCCCTCGGTCTCTCTCTGCCTCTCAAACACTCTCTCGTTTTCTCTGTGTCCTGCAGAACGCCATGGATGCTCCGGCTCAACCCCGCCGCACCTTCGCCTCAACTCCGGCCGGATCGGCTCGGGTCCCCGCCGCTCCACCAACTCCCAGGGCCGTCCACCTGCGCCCGCACCCGTCGTCCTCCGTGCCCAGCAGAACCCGAGCCCCTGTGCCATGCTCCTCCTCTGCCCATGCGCCCGAGCTCGCCCGTCGTCGCGCGCCTCCAACCTCGGCCCCGCCACCACGTCCTCGCCGGGCCTCTCGCGAGCCCGATGCTCGAGCTCCTCTGCCCGGGCGTCCCACGCGCCTGAAGCCGTCGTCGCCCTTCGTCCGCGGCCTCCTCCTCGTCCAGGCCATTGCCGCCTCGTCTCGCTCTAGACCTGCTGCTGTGCTGTCGGCCACCTGGCCCAAGAGCAGATGAGCGCCGCCCCTCTCTTTCCCCGTGCTCTCCCTCCCTCTAGTTCCTTCTCTTTCTCTCTCTGATTTCTCCTCTGTCTTTTCTTCAGGAAATAGTTCCGCCATGGCCTTGCAGCTCCCGCCGCTGCTCTGCTCTGTGCATGGCCGTCTCCGACAGATCCGACGTGGCCCCGTGTCTTCGGCTGCTTCCCCGCTGGATCCCGGAGCCACCGCCGCCTCGCCAGCGCCGCTCGCCTCCCCGGCGCCGCCTTCTGCATCGCCGTGAAACTGCCGCTGCTTCTGTTGCTTGTTCTTCAGCAGCGAGCAGAGCATCTCGCCCCGAACCGGTCTCCCCTCCTCGCCGTTGACAACGCCAAGGCCCAGCTCGCCCTCCACCTCCTCGCGGCCCAGATCCGCCAGCCCAAGCCAGCCAGTTTTGGCCCAATGTGAGGAGCCCCCTCTCCTGTGCACTGTTGGGTCTACTCCACTTTTAGTTTCGGCCCGTGTAGTTTTTTTCCCTAGATCTGCGATTTTGTCCATTATCCAGAGTATTGCAGTTTTACAGAAAAACCCCTCATGTTCATGCATTAATAATTAATCAACCGTGCATCGGATTAAAATAATTTATATATGGAAAATGTCTAGAATTTCATCTAGTTTAATTATATGCCACTTTCACCCATGTTAAAAATTGTTTAAAATTTTGTTTGATTAATTTTGCTCGAATAAGATGTTAAAATGATTTATTTTATAACTAAATAACCGTAACTCGGAATTTAATAAACTTTATATGTAAATGGGGTAGAAAAATGCATAGATTAACTTGGTGCATTTTATTTTGCTGTATAACAACATTAAAATTGTGTTTAGGGCAGAACAGTACCAATTCCAAAATATGCTTATGGGGATTTTCCGGAATTGTTGTTTGTCAATCCGGCCTCATTTAAATTTGCCTAAAATGTGTAGTTTACTTATGTCTCACCTCTTGCCATGTTAATCAACATTTAACATTGTTGGGTACATAAACGAGAGAGAACTAAATAATTGATGTGGTGTTTCGTCAATATGCAACTCGTTGCATATTGAGCTCCACTTAATTTGTAGTGGGGTTTGTTGCTTTTTCCCATGCCATATCTCTTTTAAACCGGACATGCATCATACTTGATTGTGCATCATGCCATGCGTATGTGGTGGTTGTTCACTATGTTGTTTGTTTCTTTCCGGGTTGCTTCTCTCGTTAGCTTCGGTTTCGTTCCGGAGTTGTGAGGATTCGTTGGACTACATCCGTATGTCTTCTTCATGGACTCGTTCTTCTTCCTTGCGGGATCTCAGGCAAGATGACCATACCCTCGAAATCACTTCTATCTTTGCTTTGCTTGTTGTTCGCTCTATCGCTATGTTGCGCTACCTACCATTTGCCATATCATGCCTCCCTATTGCCATGTCAAGCCTCTAACCATCCTTTCCTAGCAAACCGTTGTTTGGCTATGTTACCGCTTTTGCTCAGCCCCTCTTATAGCGTTGCTAGTTGCAGGTGAAGTTGAAGTTTGTTCCATGTTGGAACATGGATATGTTGGGATATCACAATATCTCTTATTTAATTAATGCATCTATATATTTGGTAAAGGGTGGAAGGCTCGGCCTTATGCCTGGTGTTTTGTTCCACTCTTGCCGCCCTAGTTTCTGTCATACCGGTATTATGTTCCTTGAGTTTGCGTTCCTTACGCGGTCGGGTAATTTATGGGACCCCCTTGATAGTTCGCCTTGAATAAAACTCCTCCAGCAAGGCCCAACCTTGGTTTTACCATTTGCCACCTAAGCCTTTTTTCCCCGGGTTTTCTAGAGCCCGAGGGTCATCTTTATTTTAAACCCCCGGGCCAGTGTTCCTCTGAGTGCTGGTCCAAACTAGAGCCCTTTGCAGCGCCACCTTGGGGAAACTTGAGGTTTGGTTTTAGTTGTACGGACTGCTCATCCGGTGTGCCCTGAGAACGAGATATGTGCAGCTCCTATCGGGATTTGTCGGCACATTCGGACGGCTTTGCTGGTCTTGTTTTACCATTGTCGAAATGTCTTGTAAACTGGGATTCCGAGACTGATTGGGTCTTTCCGGGAGAAGATTTATCCTTCGTTGACCGTGAGAGCTTATGATGGGCTAAGTTGGGACACCCCTGTAGGGTATTATCTTTCGAAAGCCGTGCCCGTGGTTATGAGGCAGATGGGAATTTGTTAATGTCCGGTTGTAGAGTACTGGACACTTGACTTAATTAAAATACATCAACCGCGTGTGTAGCCGTGATGGTCTCTTTTCGGCGGAGTCCGGGAAGTGAACACGGTTTTGGGTTATGTTTGACGTAAGTAGGAGTTCAGGATCGCTTCTTGATCATTACTAGTTGACGACCGTTGCGTTGCTTCTCTTCTCGCTCTTATATGCGTATGTTAGCCACCATATATGCTTAGTGCTTGCTGCAGCTCCACTTCACTACCCCTTGTCCTACCCATAAGCTTAAATAGTCTTGATCTCACGGGTGTGAGATTGCTGAGTCCTCGTGACTCACCAGATACTTCCAAACCAGTTGCAGGTGCCGAGGATACCAGTGCATGCGATGCAACCGAGCTCAAGTGGGATTTCGATGAGGAACTTAGTCGTTACTATGTTTCTTTTCCTGTTGATCAGTAGTGGAGCCCAGTTGGGACGATCGGGGATCTAGCATTTGGGTTGTCTTGTTTTATTTTGGTTCCGTAGTCGGTCTATGCGTGTATTTTGGATGATGTATGGATTATATTTATGTATTGTGTGAAGTGGCGATTGTAAGCCAATTCTTTATCCCATTCTTGTTCATTACATGGGATTGTGTGAAGATGACCCTTCTTGCGACAAAACCACAATGCGGTTATGCCTCTAAGTCGTGCCTCGACACGTGGGAGATATAGCCGCATCGTGGGCGTTACACTATGGACCCGAAGGTCTATGGTAAACTACTCACACATCATCAGGGAGGCTATGGTGTTGATGTAGAAGCCCTACATTATCGGTTCCCCCTCCGACGGAGCGCCTGAAAAGGCCCCAAGATGGGATCTCACGGGTACAGAAGGTTGCGGCGGTGGAAATAGGGTTTCGTGGTGCTCCTGGATGTGTTTTTGGGGTATAAGAGTATATATAGGCGAAAGAAGTAGGTCAGTGGAGCTACGAGGGGCCCACGAGGGTGGGGGCGCGCCTACCCCCTGGGTGCGCTCTCCTACCTCGTGGCCACATCGTGGCTTCCTTGACGTCCACTCCAAGTCTCCTAGATTGCGTTTGTTCCAAAAACGATCCTCGCGAAGGTTTCATTCCGTTTGGATTCCGTTTGATATTCCTTTTCTGCGACACACTAAAATAGGCAAAAAACAGCAATTTGCACTGGGCCTTCGGTTAATAGGTTAGTCCCGAAAATAATATAAATGTGCATAATAAATCCCATTAAACATCCAAAACTGATAATATAATAGCATGGAACAATAAAAAATTATGGATACGTTGGAGACGTATTAAGCATCCCCAAGCTTAATTCCTGCTCGTCCTCGAGTAGGTAAATGATAAAAATAGAATTTTTGATGCGGAATGCTACCTAACATAATTTTCAATGTAATTCTCTTTATTGTGGCATGAATGTTCAGTTCCGAAAGATTCAAGATAAAAGTTTAATATTGACATAAAAATAATAATACTTCAAGCATACTAACTAAGCAATTATGTCTTCTCAAAATAACATGGCCAAAGAAAGTTCATCCCTACAAAATCATATGGTTTGGCCATGCTTCATTTTAATCACACAAAAATGCTCTCATCATGCACAAGCCCGATGACAAGTCAAGCAATTGTTTCAAACTTTAGTATTTCTCAAACTTTTTCAACTTTCACGCAATACATGAGCGTGAGCCATGGACATAGCACTATGGGTGGAATAGAATATAATGATGGGGGTTGTGTGGAGAAGACAAAAAAAGAAAGTCTCACATTGACGCGGCTAATCAACGGGCTAGGGAGATGCCCATCAATTGATGTCAATGCAAGGAGTAGGGATTGCCATGCAACGGATGGACTAGAGCTATAAATGTATGAAAGCTCAACAAAAGAAACTAAGTGGGTGTGCATCCAACTTGCTTGCTCACGGAGACCTAGGGCATTTGAGGAAGCCCATTGTTGGAATATACAAGCCAAGTTCTATAATGAAATATTCCCACTAGTATATGAACGTGACAAAATAAGAGACTCTCTATCATAAAGATCATGGTGCTACTTTGAAGCACAAGTGTGGAAAAAGGATAGTAGCATTGTCCCTTCTTTACTTTTTTTATTTGTCCTTTCTTTTTTTGGGCCTTTTTTTCATGGGACAATGCTCTATTAATGATGATCATCACACTTCTATTTATTTACAACTTAATGATTACAACTCGATACTAGAACAAAATATGACTCTATATGAGTGCCTCCGGCGGTGTATCGGGATGGGCAATGAATCAAGAGTGACATGTATGAAAAATTATGCAAGGTGGCCTTGCCACAAATACGATGTCAACTACATGATCATGCAAGGCAATATGACAATGATGAAACGTGTCATAATAAATGAAGCGGAGGAAAGTTGCATGGCAATATATCTCCGAATGGCTATGGAAATGCCATAATAGGTAGGTATTGTGGCTGTCTTAAGGAAGATATAAGGAGGTTTATGTGTGATAAAGCATATCATATCACGGGGTTTGGATGCACCGGCGAAGTTTGCACCAACTCTCAAGGTGAGAAAGGGCAATGCACGGTACCGAAGAGGCTAGCAATGATGGAAATGTGAGAGTACATAATATCCATGGACTCAACATTAGTCATAAAGAACTCACATACTTATTGCAAAAATCTACAAGTCATCAAAAACCAAGCATTACGCGCATGCTCCTAGGGGGATAGATTGGTAGGAAAAGACCATCGCTCGTCCCCGACCGCCACTCATAAGGATGACAATCAAAGAACACCTCATGTTTCAAATTTGTCACACAACGGTTACCATACGTGCATGCTACGGGACTTGCAAACTCCAACACAAGTATTTCTCAAATTCACAATTACTCAACTAGCACAACTTTAATATTACCATCTTCATATCTCAAAACAATCATCAAGTATCAAACTTCTCATAGTATTCAATGCACTCTATCATGAAAGTTTTTATTATACCCATCTTGGATGCCTATCATATTAGGACTAATTTTATAGCCAAAGCAAATTACCATGCTGTTCTAAAGGACTCTCAAAATAATATAAGTGAATCATGAGAGATGAATAATTTCTATAAAATAAAACCACCACCGTGCTCTAAAAGATAAATGCGAAGCACTAGAGCAAAAGTATCTAACTAAAAAGATATAAGTGAAGCACATAGAGTATTCTAATAATTTCCGATTCATGTGTGTCTCTCCAAAAGGTGTGTACAGAAAGGATGATTGTGGTAAACTAAAAAGCAAATACTAAAATCATACAAGACGCTCCAAGCAAAACACATATCATGTGGTGAATAAAAATATAGCCTCAAGTAAAGTTACCGATAGACGAAGACGAAAGAGGGGATGCCTTCCGGGGCATCCCCAAGCTTAGGCTTTTGGTTGTCCTTGAATTTTACCTTGGGGTACCTTGGGAATCCCCAAGCTTAGGCTCTTGCCACTGCTTATTCCGAAATCCATCAAATCTTTACCCAAAAACTTGAAAACATCACAACGCAAAACTCAGCAAAAAATCTCATGAGCTCCGTTCGTGCAAAAAAAACCCACCACAATAAGGTACTGTAATTAACTCATTCTTTATTTATATTGGTGGTAAACCTAATGTATTCCAACTTCTCTATGGTTCATACCCCCCGATACTAGCCATAGATTCATCAAAATAAGCAAACAACACACGAAAAACAGAATCTGTCGAATACAGAACAGTCTGTAGTAATTTGTATCAAACGCAAACTTCTATAACTCCAAAATTCTGCCAAAATAGGACGACCTAAATAATTTTTTTATTCATCTACTGCAATTGCAATCAGTATTTTATCACGTTCTGGTGATTTTTAACAATTGTTTTCGTGAGCAGAAAGTTTCTGACTTTTTCAGCAAGATCAAATAATTATCACCCAAGAAGATCCTATAGGTTTTACTTGGCACAAACCGTAATTAAAGCATAAAACCACATCTAACCAGAGGCTAGATGAATTATTTATTACTAAACAGGAACAAAAAGCAAGGAACGAAAATAAAATTGGGTTGCCTCCCAACAAGCGCTATCGTTTAACACCCCTAGCTAGGCATAAAAACAAGAATAGATCTAGGTAATACCATCTTTGGTATGCAATTCTTCAATCGAACACTTATAACCCTTAGGAGTTTCCTTCTTTTTATTAATGATCAAAATCCTAGGCAAGAAATCAAGAAATTCATTTGTAGCAAAAGGTTCCTTAATGATACCAAAAAAGTTGGGGTGAACACTTATTGATTTGAGGTCCGCACTTTCCTTACTAGAAGATTCACTCTTATTTTTAGGAACATACATCAATTTGGCAACTTCTGGAGTAGGAGGATTTTGAGTATTTCTCACACAAGAAAAGGCAGACCCTAAGTTGGTAATAATATCCTCAAGTTTATCAATTCTTGTGGAATCTTGATCTATCTTTTCATTAACTATGGGTTCTTTTTCTTTAAAAAAATTCAGAGTAACTCCTACCTTAGATCCATATTGGGTAATTTGGTTGTGGATCTTTTTATCCAAATTTTCAATCAACTCTACAGTGGCAACTTTATTTTCAATAATTTCAAGCCTTTGCATCACATGTTCCAAAGTTAACATAGTTACATTAACCAAAAGAGGTGGTGGGCCAAACAAATCTATCATAGCATTATAAGAATCAAAAGTACGGCTACCGAAGAAATTCCCTCCGTTAATGGTATCAAGAATATATCTATTCCAAGGAGTGATGCCTACATAAAAATTGTGAAGAAGAACGGAAGTGGATTCGTTCCTAGTAGATCTATTCTGAGCATTGCAAATTCTATACCAAGCATCTTTCAGATTTCCCCCTCCCTTTGTTTAAAATTAAGAACTTCATTCTCAGGGATACTAACAATGATAGAAGGACTAGCCATAATGGCAAAACAAACGATCTAACACACGGACACACAAGAAGCAAACGAAAAGAAGCGAACGGGAAAAGGGCGAATAAAATGGCAAGGCTGAAGTGGGGGAGAGGAAAACGATAGGCAAATGGCAAATAATGTAATGCGAGGGATAAGAGTTTGTGATGGGTACTTGGTATGTCTTGACTTGTGCGTAGACCTCCCCGGTAACGGCGCCAGAAATCCTTCTTGCTACCTCTTGAGCATGCCTTGGTTTTCCCTTGAAGAGAAAAGGGTGATGCAGCAAAGTAGCATAAGTATTTTCCTCAGTTTTTGAGAACCAAGGTATCAATAAAGTAGGAGACTACACGCGAATCCATAGTACCTGCACAAACAATTAAGAACCTTGCAACCAACGCGATAAAGGGGTTGTCAATCCCTTCACGGCCACTTGCAAAAGTGAGATCTGATAGAAATAATAAGATAAATATTTTTGGTATTTTTGTTGTATAGATTGAAAAGTAAAGATTGCAAAATAAACGGCAACAGAAATAGCACATAGGCGGGAGATTAATATGATGGAAAATAGATCCGGGGGCCATAGGTTTCACTAGTGGCTTCTCTCAAGATAGCAAATTCTATGGTGGGTGAAAAATTACTGTCGAGCAATTGATAGAAAAGTGCATAGTTATGATAATATCTAGTCATGATCATGTATATAGGCATCACGTCCGTGTCAAGTAGACCGAAACGATTCTGCATCTGCTACTATTACTCCACACATCGACCGCTATCCAGCATGCATCTAGAGTATTAAGTTCATAAGAACAGAGTAACGCATTAGGCAAGATGACATGATGTAGAGGGATAAACTCAAGAAATATGATATAAACCCCATCTTTTTATCCTCGATGGCAACAATACAATACGTGCCTTGCTGCCCCTACTGTCACTGGGAAAGGACACCGCAAGATTGAACCCAAAGCTAAGCACTTCTCCCATTGCAAGAAAGATCAATCTAGTAGGCCAAACTAAACCGATAATTCAAAGAGACTTGCAAAGATATCAAATCATGCATATAAGAATTCAGAGAAGAATCTGTCGGCGTTCTGGGAACGGGGGTCCCTAGACTTGCCTGCCTGCGGCCCACGGCGTGGCTCCATGAGCGGGCCCATACATCCCATCTTCGCCAGCAAGCAGTCAAGAACCTCGCGAGGGGCCAAGCCTCGCGAGGCGGACGACACAAGACCTCCTCGGGAGCGGCCTCACCAGGCTGGCTCGCGAGGGGCAGAGAGATCAAGGCAAGGCTAACCTCGCGAGGTTCTCATGACGTGAGCCATGACGACCAAGGCCAGGCGGGCGCCAGCGCGCACAGTGTCCTTGCTTCCTCTTTGGTGCTAAGGAGGCAAGTGCAGGCGAGGAGTACCGAGGCATCAAGCAAAGGTTTCCATATCGGTGCAACGAGACCAAGACCAGCAGGAGGCAAGACGGAGGTCACCGTGGAGCCCAAGCCAGCGTCACCACCAGAGCCTTTGGCAGGCGAAGACTACTTTTCTTAGGATAAGCTTTACCAACTGCCCCCCTTCAAACTCGGCCATTGTGGCATCCCTTCCCGCTCAATATTTGGGAAGAGGACCAGGGCCTCCATAAATAGGACTAGTCATCACCGTAGGAGGCGACTCATCTGGAGAAAGCCTCACCGGCACACCAGCTCACCAAGCACAAGAACACCTCTCCTCAGGAGGCTGTTCTTCCCTTGTACTGTTTATCCTCGGCCCAAGGGGCAATCCACCACCACCACACTGGAGTAGGGTATTACACCACAACGGTGGCCTGAACCAGTATAAATCTTGTGTCCTCGTGTTCTTTGGGTTCGGTGAGCTAGTCCGTGAGATCGTGGAGTGTGAGAGCTTGGGAGAGGAGAGATCTTTGTGCGCACCCCAGTGTTCGAACCTCAAGGGTTTTGCCGAAACCCAAAATCCAACATTTGGCGCGCCAAGTAGGGGGTGCGCCGGAGCCTCTCTTTCGCCAGTTGATCCACCGACGCTCCGCGGTTCCGATGTCCGGGGACCTAAGAACCAACGTCGATCGATGGGCAGCTTGGCCAGCCCAGGCGGCGTCGTCTACCTAGGAAGACCTCAACCCCGTGCTCCAGGCGGCACGAGCACCACCTAACGCTGCGGGGCGCGGCGGCGCGGCCAGGCGCCGTCCACCCTTACTCCGCGACAAGCGCGAGCTGCCACAAGGGCCGCAAGCCACGCCGCGGCGATGGCGCCGCACACCCGGCGGGAGCAGGCGAACATGTGGGCTGCACTCACGGTGGCACGGGAGCTGCTGCGGTGCCGACTGATGGAGAGCGGCCGGGATGCACTGCTGGAAAGCGTCGCTGTGCTACTAGACGCAGCGGCCACAGGAGCGCTGCCCTTCTGCTAGCAACTCATGCCCCAGGTAGTGGCCAGATCCCACGGCGGGCCTCGCCGTGCCCGCATGCTCCCGAGTGCGCCCGGGGGTCCCATCGACATCAGCGCGACCCACGGCGCCGGGCGCCCCATCGCACCCGCACCACCCCCGATGGGTGCGGGCACGAGCATTGCCGCACACGGCCCCAGCGGGGCACTACCCTACCATCGTCGGGACGGCGTGAAGGGCCGGGCGACATGGAGCGTGGGGCACTTCGACGAGGTCTTCGGGGCAACGGCCTCGGAGGCCTACGTGCCCCGCATGATGAACCAGGAGTACACGCCGGAAGATGACCCCGGCTCGTTCCTCAGGCCAGGATGGGAAGAGGAGGCGCTAGGAGGTGAGGCCTTCTAGGAGCCGCCCGAGAGCCCCACCAACCACGCCGTCGACAACAGCTACAGGGTACCACTAATATCCCAGGAGCAGGCTTACGCTAACCATGAATCGCAAGTGAATCAGGTCACGACACCGGGCGACGGTTCCGGCACGGCGATACCCGTCCCGCCAGGAGAGGTTCACTGGGGGCTGCGTGGGAGGGGCCAGGAGCAAGGCCCCTCACCACGTCGCACGGAGCAAGGCGTTGCCCGGAGGTAGGCCCTCTGCCGGGGAGGTGCCGGCAAGCCTTCGCCCGACAGAGGACCCGTGGTCGCCGAAGGCGCCGCTGGCGTCCCCTTTGCCCCCTTTGGTGCCATCCTGGTTTCCGGTCATCCCAACGGTGGTCGAGGGTGGCGTAAGGCGGGGTCCTCGTCTGGCGATATGAAGTAAGGCCCACGCTTGTGAAGGTCTCCGCTCGTGACACTCTCACGTAATAATGAGTGGGGCTGTACATGCCCCGGAGTCCTAGGAGTGCCGCCCTCGGGCCTCGGGGGCTCCCTCCCACGTCCTAGTGGCAGCACTTAGCTCCGCGCTGGTGAGAAGACAAGAAGACTAGACTAGGCGCCAGACGCGGCCATTTGCTTTGGATCTCTTTTCTGTAGCCCTGCCTTCTGGATTTGGATTTAAGTTGAAGTTCAATTTTCATTGATGTGCGCGGGGGGTGCTTTTCCTCGTTCGAGCGATTTCTTGCTATCTGGTTCTTGCCTTAATTCGGAGTTCGCGCCTGTTGCTTCCCCCTCGTGAGCCCCTTGCGAGCGGGGCTGGGCATGGCGCACACGCGCGCCACGCGCGTGTCGTGCCATGGCTGGTGCTTGCTTCTCACGAAGCCCTCTCGGGCGGATCGGCAGGCTCCTCAGGAGCTTCTCAGAAACTCGCGACCTCACAAGCCAGTTCGGGACTTGCCCAGGCTAAGGTAAACCGCAACAGCAAACTCGCCCCAGGATTCGTGAGTTCATAAAGACACATATTCAACTCGGCCTAAAAGGATAGAGGCACTAGTATATTTACATGAGGGGCTTCCCCTCCAAAAATGCTCTTACAACCTCTAGGGACGTGCCCGAGCTTCTGCGTGCAGGACGAACATCAGGGAAACACGGGATCAGTCGGACATGTCGCTCGCCGCGTCCCTCGGGTCGTCCTCACGTGCGTCGCTGGCATCGCTGTCACCGTCGCTCGCATCACCATCACCTTCACCGGCGCCGCCATCACCGTCGTCGACCACGTCGCCTTCATCCGCCGCGACCACCACCACGTCGTCCTCGGAAGCGAAGGACCTGACCAGTGCGCCCACATTGTCCTCCACCCACCACGCCAGGTCACCCCGGATGGCCTCCTGAACTGGAGCAATGGCGGCGTCAAAGTCAAAGTCCGGGTAGGTGTTCTGGAGATGGATGTAAACACGAGAGAATGCGCCTCCAGCAGGCCGCGGCTCCTCTCTTCAACAAGCTGGTGAGCTCTCTCAAAACGATTTTCCAGACGCGTCACCACATCGGTGAAGAAGCAGAGGTGACTGGCGTAGTCGTCCACGCGGGGTTGAGGGGCATTCTCATCACAGATGTGGCCCAGGGCAATATTGGCCCTGTTCTTGAGGCCCTGGAGCATGGGGGCGTGCACGCGCTCCAGCGTCCGCCGTTGAAGCACTTCCTCCCTGTTCTGCCGCGCGACAGACTCGGCGTCACCGACCCGCTGCTAAAGAGGGAGCAGCTCGGCACGGGCGGAGGCTAGTTCAGCCTACGCCGATACCAGGGCGGCTGCGGCGGCCTCCTCGCGCCGCTCCGCCTCGGTGTAACACCCCGCATGTAACTTTGCATATTTGTAACTCCGACTCTTGCCATTTTCGGCTATGTGTTATGATATTCCCTCCGTGGTCGGGTTTTGTTTTTAGTTTTGTATTTTGTTATGTCACGCATTTCATATCATGTCATCATGTGCATTGCATTTTCATACGTGTTCGTCTCATGCATCCGAGCATTTTCCCCGTTGTCCGTTTTGCAATCCGGCGCTCCTATCTCCTCCGGTGCACCCCTTTTGTTTTTCTTTCGTGAGAGGGTGTCAAACTTTCTCGGAATGGACCGAGGCTTGTCAAGTGGCCCTAGTATACCACCCGGAGACCACCGGTCAAGTTTCGTTCCATTTGGAGGTCGTTTGGTACTCCAACGGTTAACCGGGCATCCGCAAAGGCCATTTGTGTGTGCAGCAAAAATCCCCCTAAAACCAGCCCAAAACCCACCAAACTCTCTACCATGCTCTAGGTCGTTCGATCACGATCGTGTGAGCGAAAACGGCACCTCATTTGGAGCCTCCTAGCTCCCTCTACCTATAAATATGTGAGACCCCGAGATTTTCGCGCAGTCCAACCCTAGCTCCGTTCCCTCTCCCCCACCGGACACGTCCGGATCGGACTGGACGCGTCCGCCGCCGCGCCCCGCCCAATCAGGGGCCGCCACGTGTCGCTGCCGCCATCTCCACCGCGCAGGCCCGCAGGCCCGCCGCGGGCCCTCCCGGCCCGGCCGCGCGCCTGCCCCCGTCGCCCCACGCCCGCCTCCTCACCGCGCCGCTCCGCCGCCGACGGCCGCCGCCATGCGCCGCGCGAGCCCACGGTGCTCCGCCGCCGTTCGCACCGCCGCCGCCGCGCCCACGTCGTCCCTCCGGCCGCCGCCCTCCGCCTCGCCGGTCCTCTCCTCCGGCCACCGGCGGGCTCGAGGCCGCCTGCCCCGGCCAGATCCAATCGGGCCGCCAGCCTACGGTTGACTTTTTCGAACCCTTAAAGAACTTCTATGTCCTTAAGATTTCTCAACAAGTTGTTCGTCTCGTGATGCTCTACATTTTGTTCAATTGCACCATGTTCATTAGAGGTCATCTTGATGCCCAAATCTCTGTTGCAAGAGGGCTAGTTGCTGTTATCTGCTGGTTCTTATCAGAACTTGGAGATTTGTCATTTTTGTTTCATTTAATCTGTGCATCTTATGGGCATGAGCTCTACATGTGTTTTGTTGTATGCCATGCCATCTTTCCAGTGGTGTATGCCATGTATTTTTGTGATCTCTGTGGTGACTAGCACAAGCATGCAAACTAGGCTCCGTAATGTTTCTGATTTCAGGGTCTAAGTCTGTCTGCTGTTATTTTGTTGCCATGTAAACTTGATGCTACAGAGAGATCCATGCATATTTTGGAGATGTTCATTAAGGATGTTTTGTAGATATTGTTGTAATGTATCCATTCCTGCCTTGTTTGCAATTATGGAGTGCCATAGTATGACCCAATCTTGCTCTACTTTTGCTATAAAATATTTCTGGCAGATTCTTAACATGATATGCTATTTTGCCAAGCTTGTTGTAGTTGATCCATACATGCTATGTAGTTGTTCTTGCCATGGATAGCTTCATAAACATGCCATCTTGCTGTAGGTATGCTTGTTTTGTCATGAATTGCTTTGTGGTGAGTCCATCAAGCTCACAAACATGCCTTCATATTATTGTTTCTGCCATGCTCTGTTTTCTGCTAAGTCTGAAACCTGTTAACGAAACTTGCTATGTTTACATGCTTGCCATCATATCTTCTGGTCCTTTTTGGCTTATGGTCAGTAAGGGACTTTTGTCATATGCATTTAGTAGAATACTTCCATGCCTTGTTTTGCTATGTTAAGTTCCTGTAGAATGTTGATTTCGTGCTCTGAACATTTCTACCTGATGATGTTTTCTGCCATGTCCAGTAATTTCACCAAGTCTGTGATCCTGTTATCTTTTGCACTTTTGCCATGCTTGTTTGAGCTTGTTATGTTGTGAACTAGCCGTAGCTCAGTGTTCATCTTTTGTCAAGAATCTCCTGTAGATTACTTCCATATGCTTTGTTGCTATGTTGGAGTGCTGTAGCATTGTTGCTTGTTCATTTTAAGTGCTATCATGCTGTTAATCGCAGATTCGTGTCATTCTTGTTTTGCTTGCCATTTGCAAACCGTGCATCCGTTTCCGGTGATCTTTATATCGATTTCGACCAAAATCATCTCATCTTTCCAGTGGCATGCTTGGTTTGCCAAGTTACTGCCTTGTTTATCTTTTTCCTCCCGGAGCACGCATATGCATCGCATATCATATCTCGCATATCATACATGTTTTGCATCATGTTGCTTGTGCATTTCTTGTGGTTGATTGTGGTTCCATTTGCTTGTGTTCTTGTCTTGGGTAGAGCCGGGAGACGAGTTCGTGAACGAGGAACCTGTTGAGTACGCTTACGAGGACCAAGCTTTCGACAACTCTGAGAACCTTGCAGGCAAGATGACCACCCCTCGAAATCACTTCTATCTTTGCTTTGCTAGTTGTTCGCTCTATTGCCATGCTCGCTACCTATCACTTGCTATATCATGCCTCCCATATTGCCATGTCAGCCTCTAACCATCCTTTCCTAGCAAACCGTTGTTTGGCTAAGTTACCGCTTTTGCTCAGCCCTTCTTATAGTGTTGCTAGTTGCAGGTGAAGTTGAAGTTGTTCCATGTTGGAACATGGATATGTTGGGATATCACAATATCTCTTATTTAATTAATGCATCTATATATATTTGGTAAAGGGTGGAAGGCTCGGCCTTATGCCTGGTGTTTTGTTCCACTCTTGCCGCCCTAGTTTCTGTTATACCGGATTATGTTCCTTGAGTTTGCGTTCCTTAAGCGGTTGGGTGATTTATGGGACCCCCTTGACAGTTCGCCTTGAATAAAACTCCTCCAGCAAGGCCCAACCTTGGTTTTACCATTTGCCGCCTAAGCCTTTTCCCCCGGGTTTTCGCGAGCCCGAGGGTCATCTTTATTTTAACCCCCCGGGCCAATGCTCCTTCGAGTGTTGGTCCGAACCGAGCAGCCTGCGGGGCCACCTCGGGGAAACTCGAGGTCTGGTTTTACTCGTAGCTTGACTTATCCGGTGTGCCCTGAGAACGAGATATGTGCAGCTCCTATCGGGATTTGTCGGCACATTCGGGCGGCTTTGCTGGTCTTGTTTTACCATTGTCGAAATGTCTTGTAAACCGGGATTCCGAGACTGATCGGGTCTTTCCGGGAGAAGGTTTATCCTTCGTTGACCGTGAGAGCTTATGATGGGCTAAGTTGGGACACCCCTGCAGGGTATTATCTTTCGAAAGCCATGCCCGCGGTTATGAGGCAGATGGGAATTTGTTAATGTCCTGTTGTAGAGAACTTGTCACTTGACCCAGTTAAAATACATCAACTGCGTGTGTAGCCGTGATGGTCTCTTCTCGGCGGAGTCCGGGAAGTGAACACGGTCTGAGTTATGTATGACGTAAGTAGGAGTTCAGGATCACTTCTTGGTCATTGCTAGATGACGACCGTTCCGTTGCTTCTCTTCTCGCTCTCTTTTGCGTATGTTAGCCACCATATATGCTTATTGCTGCTGCAGCTCCACCTCATTACACCATCCTTTCCTATAAGCTTAAATAGTCTTGATCTCGCGGGTGTGAGATTGCCGAGTCCCCGTGACTCACAGATTCTACCAAAACAGTTGCAGGTGCCGACGATGCCAGTGCAGATGATGGGATCGATCTCAAGTGGGAGTTCGACGAGGAACGTGGTCGTTACTATGTGTCTTATCCTGATGATCAGTAGTGGAGCCCAGTTGGGACGATCGGGGATCTAGCATTTGGGGTTGTCTTATTTTCATTTGGATCTTGACCGTAGTTGGTCTATGTGTGTATTTTGTATGATGTATGAATTATATTTATGTATTGTGTGAAGTGGCGATTGTAAGCCAACTCTTTATCCCATTCTTGTTCATTACATGGGATTGCATGAAGATGACCCTTCTTGCGACAAAACCACTATGCAGTTATGCCTCTAAGTCGTGCCTCGACACGTGGGAGATATAGCCGCATCGTGGGAGTTACAAGTTGGTAATCAGAGCCATCCCCGACTTAGGAGCCCCCTGCTTGATCGAATCGCTGGCGTTGTTGAGTCTAGAACAAAAATGTTTTGAGTCTTAGGATTATATATATCGAAGAGTAGGATTCTTTGTATAACGGATGTTTTTCGAAGGTTGAGGTAAACGATTTCCGAAGGTTTCTTGGTTATGTGCTGACGGATGGATACAGCTGGATCTAGGGATTGCTAGTTTGGGTGATATATTTTGTGTCCCCTGTATCCCCAACACCAGATTGCATAACCAGAATGTTTCGGGAGTTTATAAGTGGGAATTCAAGTAGCCTTAGGATATCTTTCCGACAGACGCATGATATGAGATTGGGGTTCGACGTCTAGTGGTCCGCCTGTACACGGTTGATTTTACTGTGGTCTCGTAGTGTCTTAAAGAGTCCTTGGCTATGCCGACTCGGGGACGCTTCGTATGTCATGTGCACAGCCTTGTACATGATGGTGCTGTACGATTGAGCCTGTGTGGTCCCCACCACGAAAACTTCGGACGAAATCTCTACCATATGTTTGTTCCGGCTTATTCTGCAAGCCAATACTTTGTTTTGTTTTGAATTGTGGTATTCGAGTTGCTTCGAAGTCATATGTAGATTCCATATCTTTTTCAAGTGGCTTCTCAATTAATGGAAGTGTGATGATTTACTATGGAATTCATTCGTTCATCCTCGTTCGAATGCTTATTGTGTAGACTATATGTTGCAATTTCTATCCATTGATTCTACTTATCTATTTGTCTATCAAGATGCTAACGGATGTCACCCTCTTCAGGATGGCTCCGCCAACGCGTCAGAATCTGGATCGCAATGAAGGGAGTCAAGCGAACCCTCCGCCACCACCTTCGCCTCCGGAGGCATGGCAAGCTATCATGGCAGCCACCAACGCCAATGCTCTGATGATTCTGCAACTCTTGCAAGAACGCACCCAAGAGCAAGGCAATCAAGGCAATCAAGGTCAAGGCAACAATCAGTCTCACTTCGCTACCCTCAACCAGTTTCTCGCAAATCAGCCCAAGTCTTTCAGCTACTGTGCCGAGGCCACGGATGCCGATGATTGGCTCGTGGACATCAACAAGCATTTTGAATGTAGCAATGTCAGGCCTGAGGACTATGTCAAGTTCGCTTCTTTTCAGCTCAAGGACCAAGCTGCTGATTGGTTTCAGCAATACAAAGATTCCAGAGGAGGTCGTGTGATCACTTGGACTGACTTTTGTTGGGACTTCAAAGCGCACCACATTCCACAAAGTGTTGTTGAGAGCAAGCGTGAGGAGTTCCGCAATCTCAAGCAAGGCAACATGTCTGTGTATCAATACAACATCCAGTTTCAGAAACTTGCTCGCTTCGCTAAACAAGACGTTCCTGATGAAAAGAGCATGATCTATCACTTCAGAGGTGGCCTTAGAGAGGATCTGCAGTTAGCTCTCGTTCTTGTTGAGCCTACTATGTTTGATCAATTCTACAATATGGCACTGAAGTAAGAGGCTGCTCAGCTCAAGTGTGAGGCTTCTAAGAAGAGAGTCAGAGACGCAGTTCAGTCTTCTTCTTCCTCACTTGTGCCAGCTAAGCAACAGAAGTTCTGGTTGCCTCCTCCTCCTCCGTTTCGTCAGCCTTACCAGCAGAAGAACAAAGGTGGCCATGGTTCTTCCAACTCTTCCAACTCTGCTATCAGATCAAGTCTCAGAATCAAGCTTCAAAGTCCAATGCTCCTTATCACCGTCCACTCTCAGAGGTGACTTGCAACAAGTGTCAGCAGAAAGGTCACTATGCTAACAAGTGCTTCAACCAAAGGCGCCTGCCTCCTCCTCCTCCTGTCAGATCTTCCAGCAATGCAGTGGTCAAGCATAATCCAAAGTCTGCTAAGGTGAACATGATGAATGCAGCTCAAGCGGAGGAATCTACTGATGTGATAATGGGTAATCTTCCAGTTAATGATATTCCTGCAAAAGTTTTATTTGATACTGGTGCTTCGCTTTGTTTCATGTCAAGACCGTTTTTTGCCAAGCATGAATTCACTTGTTCTCATCTGGGTAAACCCATGGATGTCGTTTCTCCGGGTAAACGTTTGAGTTCTAGTATGATGGTTCCGGATGTTTCCATCAAGTTGGGCGACTATGAATTTCTGTCTTCTCCAATTGTTCTTGGTGACTCGGATATTGATCTAATTCTCGGGATGGACTGGCTTTCTAAGCATAAGGCTCAACTTGATTGTGCTGCCAGGGAAATTCAATTGACACATTCTTCTGAGGATGTCATCATTTATGCTACTCGTGATGAAACCATTCGGTTATTTTCTCTCAACGAGAAGGGCGAATTGAATGCCATCTCTCGTATTCCAGTCGTTTGTGAGTATCAAGATGTCTTTCCAGAAGAGCTTCCGGGTATGCCTCCTCACCGGCCAGTTGAGTTCGTTTTCGAACTAGAGCCTGGCACTGAACCCGTTTGCAAGCGTCCTTACAAGCTTGGACCCAACGAGCTGAAGGAATTGAAGAAACAGCTCGATGAACAAGAGCGTCTGGGTTTGATCAGACCGAGTTCTTCTCCATGGGGTTGTGGTGTTCTTTTTGTCAAGAAGAAGGATGGCACGGACCGACTTTGTGTCGACTACCGTCCATTCAACAAGAAGACAATCAAGAACAAGTATCCACTTCCCAACATCAATGAGCTATTCGAGCAACTCAAAGGTGCTAAAGTATTCTCCAAGCTTGACCTTCGTTTGGGTTATCATCAGATTCGCATTCGTGAAGAAGATATTCCCAAGACAGCATTCAGAACAAGTTTTGGTTCTTATGAATATACTGTCGTGTCTTTCGGCCTTGTCAATGCTCCTCCAGTTTTCTCTCGGATGATGAATTTCATCTTCAACCCCTATACCAATGAATTCGTCCTGGTGTATCTCGATGATATCTTGGTCTTCTCCAAGAATAAGAAGGATCATGCCAAACATTTGCGATTGGTGCTCGACAAGCTCAGAGAGTATCAATTCTATGCGAAGTTCTCTAAATGTGAGTTTTGGCTTGATGAAGTTCTTTTCCTTAGTCACATCATCTCTGCCAAGGGCATCGCTGTTAACCCCGAGAAGGTGTCCGCAATTGTGAATTGGGAACCTCCTCAGAATGTCAAGCAGCTCCGCAGTTTTCTTGGTCTTGCAAGCTATTGCCGAAGATTCGTTGAGAATTTCTCTAAGATTGCAAAGCCTCTTTCCAACCTCCTCCAGAAGCATGTGAAGTATGTCTGGTCTCCTGAGTGTGACGTTGCTTTCAACACTCTCAAAGAGAAACTAGTCATAGCTCCTGTCTTAACTCCTCCCGATGAATCCAAGCCATTTGAAGTGTTCTGTGATGCTTCTCTCCAAGGTCTCGGTGCTGTGTTAATGCAAGAGAAGAAAGTTGTGGCCTATACCTCTCGTCAGTTGAAGCCCAACGAGAAGAACTACCCCACTCACGATCTTGAGTTGGCGGCAGTTGTCCATGCATTAATAACGTGGAGACATCTCTTGTTGGGAAGACAAGTGGACATATTCACCGATCACAAGAGTCTCAAGTACATCTTCACTCAGCCCAACCTCAACCTCAGGCAGACTCGATGGGTCGAAATGATTCAAAATTACAATCCAAGTATTGAATATACTCCAGGCAAGGCCAATGTCATTGCAGATGCTTGAAGCAGGAAGGCTTATTGCAACAGCTTAATTCTCAAGCCATTCCAACCGGATCTTTGTGAAGCTTTCCGCAAGCTGAATCTCCAAGTTGTTCCTCAAGGCTTTCTTGCCAACCTCATAGTCTCTCCTACTTTGGAAGATCAAATTCGTGAGGCGCAACTCCTTGATGCCATGGTGAAGAAGGTGAAACATGGTATCGACAAGGGTCTTTCCAAATACAAGTGCTATCGCATTGATGACAGAGACATTTTATTCTTCGAGGACCGGATTGTGGTTCCTAAAGGTGATCTAAGGAAAGTCATTATGAACGAGGCACACAATTCTCTTCTTTCCATTCATCCTGGAAGTACGAAGATGTATCATGACCTCAAGCAATCGTATTGGTGGACTCGAATGAAGCGAGAGATTGCTCAGTTCGTGAATGAATGTGATGTCTGTCGAAGAGTGAAAGCAGAACACCAACGACCAGCTGGTCTCCTCCAACCTCTTGCTATCCCAGAATGGAAGTTTGATCATATCGAAATGGACTCCGTGACTGGTTTTCCAAAGTCCAAGCGCGGAAATGATGCTATCTTCGTTGTCATCGACAAGCTTTCTAAAGTGGCTCATTTCCTTCCAATCAAAGAATCCATCACAGCAGCTCAGTTGGCAGAGCTTTACACCTCCAGAATTGTCTCCTTGCACGGCATTCCACAATTGATTTCTTCAGATCGTGGAAGCATCTTCACCTCTATGTTCTGGGACTCTTTCCAGAAGGCTATGGGCACCAACATTCGCTTCAGCACAGCTTTCCATCCTCAAACTAGTGGCCAAGTCGAGCGAGTCAATCAAATTCTTGAAGATATGCTCAGGGCTTGTGTCATTTCCTTTGGCATGAAATGGGAAGATTGTCTTCCATATGCTGAATTCTCCTACAACAACAGCTTCCAAGCGAGTTCGGGCAAGGCCCCATTCGAGATTCTCTATGGCAGAAAGTGCCGTACTCCTCTCAATTGGTCAGAGACTGGTGAACGCCAACTTCTTGGCAATGACTTAATCACTGAAGCTGAAGAAATGTGTAAAGTCATCCGTGCTAATCTCAAAGCCGCGCAATCGCGCCAGAAGAGTTACTATGATAGTAAGCACCGTGATTTGGCTTTCAAGATCGGAGACCATGTCTACCTCCGCGTCTCTCCAATGAAAGGCACTCGTCGCTTCGGTATCAAAGGGAAGCTTGCCCCTAGATACGTGGGTCCTTTCAAGATCATTGGCAAAAGAGGCGACCTCGCCTATCAACTTGAGCTTCCTTCCAACTTCGCGAACGTGCACGATGTGTTCCACGTGTCACAGCTCCGCAAGTGCTTCAAGATGCCTGAGCGCACTATCAACTTCGAAGAGATTGACCTCCAAGAAGATTTGTCTTATCATGAGCACCTCGTTGCTATTCTTGAAGAAACTGAGCGCAAGACTCGCGACAAGTCAATCAAATTCCTGAAAGTGAAGTGGTCGCACCATTCCGACCGGGAAGCCACCTGGAAACGCGAGGACCATCTCCGTTCCGAATATCCGGAGTTCTTTCAGTCCTAGATCTCGGGACGAGATCCTCTCGTAGTGGTGGAGTGTTGTAACACCCCGCATGTAACTTTCCATATTTGTAACTCCGACTCTTGCCATTTTCGGCTATGTGTTATGATATTCCCTCCGTGGTCGGGTTTTGTTTTTCGTTTTGTATTTTGTTTTGTCACGCATTTCATATCATGTCATCATGTGCATTGCATTTGCATACGTGTTCGTCTCATGCATCCGAGCATTTTCCCTGTTGTCCGTTTTGCAATCCGGCGCTCCTATCTCCTCCGGTGCACCCCTTTTGTTTTCTTTCGTGAGAGGGTGTCAAACTTTCTCGGAATGGACCGAGTCTTGTCAAGTGGCCCTAGTATACCACCCGAAGACCACCGGTCAAGTTTCGTTCCATTTGGAGGTCGTTTGGTACTCCAACGGTTAACCGGGCATCCACAAAGGCCATGTGTGTGTGCAGTAAAACCCCCTCTAAAACCAGCCCAAAACCCACCAAACACTCTTCCATGCTCTAGGTCGTTCGATCACAATCGTGTGGGCGAAAACGGCACCTCATTTGGAGCCTCCTAGCTCCCTCTACGTATAAATATGTGAGACCCCGAGATTTTCGCGCAGTCCAACCCTAGCTCTGTTCCCTCTCCGCCGCCGGACACGTCCGGATCGACCGGACGCGTCCGCCGCCGCGCCCCGCCCAATCGGGGGCCGCCACGTGTCGCCGCCGCCATCTCTACCGCGCCGGCCCGCATGCCCGCCGCGGGCCCTCCCAGCCCGGCCGCCGCCGCGCGCCTGCCCCCGTCGCCCCGCGCCCGCCTCCTCACCGCGCCGCTCCGCCGCCGTTCGGCACCGCCGCCGCCGCGCCCACGTCGTCCCTCCGGCCGCCGCCCTCCGCCTCGCCGGTCCTCTCCTCCGGCCACCGGCGGGCTCGAGGCCGCCTGCCCCGGCCAGATCCGATGGGGCCGCCAGCCTACGGTTGACTTTTTCGAACCCTTAAAATCTTCCAAGTCCTTCAGATTTCTCAGTAAGTGCCCATGTTCATAACGTCATAACTCTTTGCATGTAACTCCGTTTCGCGCGCGTAATATGTCAAATCGTTCGCCTCGTGATGCTCTACATTTTGTTCAATTGCACCATGTTCATTAGAGGTTATCTTGATGCCCAAATCTCTGTTGCAAGAGGGCTAGTTGCTGTTATCTGCTGGTTCTTATCAGAACTTGGAGATTTGTCATTTTTGTTTCATTTAATCTGTGCATCTTATGGGCGTGAGCTCTACATGTGTTTTGTTGTATGCCATGCCATCTTTCCAGTGGTGTATGCCATGTATTTTTGTGATCTCTGTGGTGACTAGCACAAGCATGCAAACTAGGCACCGTAATGTTTCTGATTTCAGGGACTTAGTGATTTTGTTGCCATGTAAACTTGATGCTACAGAGAGATCCATGCATATTTTGGAGATGTTCAATAACAATGTTTTGTAGATATTGTTGTAATTGATCCACTCCTGCCCTTGTTTGCAATTATGGAGTGCCATAGTATGACCCAATCTTGCTCTACTTTTGCTATAAAATATTTCTGGCAGATTCTTAACATGATATGCTATTTTGCGAAGCTTGTTGTAGTTGATCCATACATGCTATATAGTTGTTCTTGCCATCGATAGCTTCATAAACATGCCATCTTGCTGTAGGTATGCTTGTTTTGTCATGCTATATAGTGCACCAAGCTCACAAAGTTGCCTTCATATTATTGTTTCTGCCATGCTCTGTTTTCTGCAGTCTGAAACCTGTTATCTTTTGCACTTTTGCCATGCTTGTTTGAGCTTGTTATGTTGTGAACTAGCCGTAGCTGAGTGTTCATCTTTTGTCAAGCATCTCCTGTAGATTACTGCCATATGCTTTGTTGCTATGTTGGGGTGTTGCAGCATTGTTGCTTGTTGCATTTTATGTGCTATCATGTTGTTAATCGCAGATTCGTGTCATTCTTGTTTTGCTTGCCACATGCAAACCGTGCATCCGTTTCCGGTGATCTTTATATCGATTTCGACCGAAATCATCTCATCTTTCCAGTGCCATGCTTGGTTTGCCAAGTTACTGCCTTGTTCATCTTTTTCCTCCCGGAGCACGCATGTGCATCGCATATCATATCTCGCATATCATACATGTTTTGCATCATGTTGCTTGTGCATTTCTCGTGGTTGATTGTGGTTCCATTTGCTTGTGTTCTTGTCTTGGGTAGAGCCGGAGACGAGTTCGTGAATGAGGAACCTGTTGAGTACGCTTACGAGGATCAAGCTTTCGACAACTCTGAGAAACTTGCAGGCAAGATGACCACCCCTCGAAATCACTTCTATCTTTGCTTTGCTAGTTGTTCGCTCTATTGCCATGCTCGCTACCTATCACTTTCTATATCATGCCTCCCATATTGCCATGTCAGCCTCTAACCATCCTTTCCTAGCAAACCGTTGTTTGGCTAAGTTACCGCTTTTGCTCAGCCCTTCTTATAGCGTTGCTAGTTGCAGGTGAAGTTGAAGTTGTTCCATGTTGGAACATGGATATGTTGGGATATCACAATATCTCTTATTTAATTAATGCATCTATATATATTTGGTAAAGGGTGGAAGGCTCGGCCTTATGCCTGGTGTTTTGTTCCACTCTTGCCGCCCTAGTTTCTGTTATACCGGGATTATGTTCCTTGAGTTTGCGTTCCGTACACGGTTGGGTGATTTATGGGACCCCCTTGACAGTTCGCCTTGAATAAAACTCCTCCAGCAAGGCCCAACCTTGGTTTTACCATTTGCCGCCTAAGCCTTTTCCCCCGGGTTTTCGCGAGCCCGAGGGTCATCTTTATTTTAACCCCCCCGGGCCAGTGCTCCTTCGAGTGTTGGTCCGAACCGAGCAGCCTGCGGGGCCACCTCGGGGAAACTCGAGGTCTGGTTTTACTTGTAGCTTGACTTATCCGGTGTGCCCTGAGAACGAGATATGTGCAGCTCCTATCGGGATTTGTCGGCACATTCGGGCGGCTTTGCTGGTCTTGTTTTACCATTGTCGAAATGTCTTGTAAACCGGGATTCCGAGACTGATCGGGTCTTTTCGGGAGAAGGTTTATCCTTCGTTGACCGTGAGAGCTTATGATGGGCTAAGTTGGGACACCCCTGGAGGGTATTATCTTTCGAAAGCCGTGCCCGCGGTTATGAGGCAGATGGGAATTCGTTAATGTCCTATTGTAGAGAACTTGTCACTTGACCCAGTTAAAATACATCAACTGCGTGTGTAGCCGTGATGGTCTCTTCTCGGCGGAGTCCGGGAAGTGAACACGGTCTGAGTTATGTATGACGTAAGTAGGAGATCAGGATCACTTCTTGGTCATTGCTAGATGACGACCGTTCCGTTGCTTCTCTTCTCGCTCTCTTTTGCGTATGTTAGCCACCATATATGCTTATTGCTGCTGCAGCTCCACCTCATTACACCATCCTTTCCTATAAGCTTAAATAGTCTTGATCTCGCGGGTGTGAGATTGCTGAGTCCCCGTGACTCACAGATTCTACCAAAACAGTTGCAGGTGCCGACGATGCCAGTGCAGATGATGGCGTCGATCTCAAGTGGGAGTTCGACGAGGAACGTGGTCGTTACTATGTGTCTTTTCCTGATGATCAGTAGTGGAGCCCAGTTGGGACGATCGGGGATCTAGCATTTGGGGTTGTCTTATTTTCATTTGGATCATGACCGTAGTCGGTCTATGTGTGTATTTTGGATGATGTATGAATTATATTTATGTATTGTGTGAAGTGGCGATTGTAAGCCAACTCTTTATCCCATTCTTGTTCATTACATGGGATTGCATGAAAATGACCCTTCTTGCGACAAAACCACTATGCGGTTATGCCTCTAAGTCGTGCCTCGACACGTGGGAGATATAGCCGCATCGTGGGCATTACACTCGGCCATCTTAGACTTGAGGGCAGCGGTCCTGCCCGCGGCCTCGGCTTCAACGAGCTTCAGCTTCAATTTGTACCTGCCCACAAGATCTGCGCGAATCTCGGCCATGCGGCGGTCGAGCTCCCCCTGGACCCGGTCCTCGCACGCACCAATAGCATCCTCTGCTTGGGCGACTTGGCGCTCCCTCGTCTCCAACCGCTCAAGCTCAAGGCTGCGCTCCATAGCTTCTAGCTCCAGCGCTTCCTCACACTTCAGGATCTCTTCCTCCTCGGCAGGCGTCCCCCGCATCGATGCATGGGCGGCTTGGCGCGCCTCCACCTGCGGCTCCAAGGAGGTCTTCCAGGCTTTGAGCTCCCACAAGCATTTCTCTGCGATCTCGCGGCGGCGGTCAGCTTCTCGGGCTTCTTCCAAGGCTTGGGGGCAGGCCTCGCGCGAGGTTGCGAGGGATGCCTCAGCCTTCGCATTGTCAAGCTCGCGCTGGTGGCGGCCGAGGTTGATGGACACCTTCAACTTGTGTTGTTCCTCCATCAACCGAAGACCCTCGGCCACACGGCGCGCGTCAACATCCGCGAGTTCTTCACCGAGCCGGTTCATCGTGCCCATCGCATCCCGAAAGAGCTCGTGGCGGATGACACTCCGCTCGTGCGCCGATCTAAGCACGTTGCTGACTCCGTCCTCCACCGCGGGGGACGCGGACCGGGCCCGAAGTGGCTCGCCCCCTTTCAGTAGGGGGCTGGGGGCTGGCGCCCGCCCGGCTGCCGGCCAAGCCTCGCGAGGGGCCCGGATGAGTGGAGACTCACCGCTTGAAGAGGATCCCAGGATCAAAGCCAACCAGCCGTCATCCACGATCAGAGGAGGGGCCCTTGGCACACTGGCCGTGCTCCAAGCAAGGCCGCCAAGGGGAGACGGCGAAGGCATGAGCTCAAGGCGCCCCGCTAGCAGGCTTGCTCTCTGGCGGACCCCGCGCCAGGGGCGGCGTGCAGGCTTGGGGCGCTCAAAGCTGGCGGGGGAGATGAGGCGAGGGGAGGATGCCCCTCGGGAGGCCCCGCGGCCTTGGCGGAAGGGACCCTGGGGATCCACCGTCAGGAAGGGAAGCGGCGCACAAGGAATGACAGAGATAAGGTACTTACTCATCAATGGCGATATACTTCCTCCGCTTCAACGGCTCGAAGGCGCCACTGCTGCAGCTTGGGGATCCCTTCCTCTTGCGGAGCTCCTCAAAGTCCACGCGGAGCCGGTCGAAGCGTTGGACGTGGCGACCATCACGAGGCACAACTAGAGAAGCACCCAAATAGACCACCTCAGGAGCGCCAAGCTAGGGGAAGCTATCGGGCTATGCCTCGCGACGACCTGTCGAGGCCTCAAGAGCTTCGACCTCAGGAGCAGCGGACTGCATCACCACTGCAGCTACCGCCCCAGCGTGGGAATCACGGGTTCCCGAGGATGACGCCGCGGGAGCCTCAGGCAGCATCGACACCTCGGCACCCGCGCCCCCGGCCTCCGACAGTGCTTGCCTCCCAGCGTCCACTCTTGGGGCAAGATCGGGGCTGGTGCAAGGAAAGGAACCACGATGATGGGGTTCTCACGGGGCCCCACAAGGACGACTGGACGCAGCCCCCACTCATCGAAGGAGGGCATCTACTCCACAAATTCCACCTTGTTCAAGCAGCAGTACAGAAGACAACTCTTCCCTGGCATGTCGTCTGGCAACGGGACACCCGTCAGGACCTCGAGCGCCGTTCGCCGCGCCTCAAGGGGGAGCCCGGACTCCTAAAGTCTCATGTGGTCCTTGCTGTTGAGCAAGGCCCACATCGGTCGAGAATGGCGCTGAAGCGGAGCGACTCGGCGCCGGACGAACTCCTTCAACACCATAGGTGCAGTCACGCCAAGCCTTTCAGCCTCTTCAGCCTGAGCCAGACAGAAACAAGGCGCAAATCGGCGAGCCTTTGGTGGCACCAACCGGAGTTGGGAATGGCGGGCACCGACGGAGAAGAGAGCAGGGGGCTGAGCACTCCGACATCAACAAATACCCACCATGTCCTAAACTCGCTCGTGGATGGTGGAATCTCGAAGTCAATCCCCGCGCCGGCCGTCACCGCCACGGCCTGGAAGCTCAGGCATCCCGAGCTCTGTCGGGGATCAATCAGGTGCAATGAGAAGAAGTGGCGGAGAAGGGCCACGGAAGGAGCAATGCCCACCATGGTCTTGCAAACAAAGGCGAAGATGGCGAGAAGGGTCACGGATTGGGGATCGAGGTGCAGCATGTGGATCTGATAATGGGCAAGCACTGCATTGAAGAAGGCGGAGAAAGGAGGAACCAGGCCAGCCCAAAGGGCGTCGATGAAGAATGGGACATCGGTGACTGTCCTGACAACACGAGCTCGAGACGCAAGCCAAGCCACCGTCCCTCCCCACTCATTGAACCTTGAGGCGAGCATGGGGCGCACCTTGTCCATCGCTTTTTGGTTGAGCACGAGCGACCTGCCAATGGCAGGCTCAATGGCCGGACGTAGTTCGGCGGAGGACAGGAGCTTCTTCCCTTTTTCTGTCTGATCCGGCGCCCTGGCAATGGGAGGACTGAGCTCAGATCAGATTGGGAGAAGGGGCTGAGCTTCGAGGAAGCGGAAGAATTGGGGGAGTGCGCCGCAACGATGGGAGGGAAACCATGTAGACCGCGGTGGCCGCCTAGCCAGGCGGGTATCAAGGCTGCGTGGGGAAGCGGAGACGCCCACGTCCAATCAACCGCCACGCGTCGACCAAGTCCGAGCGCGCCTTGGGCCCGGGGGCTATTGTCGGCGTTCTGGGAATGGGGGTCCCCAGACTTGCCTGCCTGTGGCCCATGGCGTGGCTCCACGAGCGGGCCCGTACGACCCATCTTCGCCAGCAAACACTCAAGACCCTCGCGAGGGGCCAAGCCTCGCGAGGCGGACGACACAAGACCTCCTCGGGAGCGGCCTCACCAGGCTAGCTCGCGATGGGCGGAGAGATCAAGGCAAGGCAAACCTTGCGAGGTTCTCATGACGTGAGCCATGACGACCAAGGCCAGGCGGGCGCCAGCGTGCATAGTGTCCTTGCTTCCTCTTTGGTGCTAAGGAGGCAAGCGCGGGAGAGGAGTACCAAGGCATCAAGCAAAGGTTTCCATATCGGTGCAACGAGACCAAGACCAGCAGGACGGCAAGACGGAGGTCACCGTGGAGCCCAAGACGGCGTCACCACCAGAGCCTTTGGTAGGCGAAGACTACGTTTGTCACGATAAGCTGTACCAGCTGTCCCCCTTCAAACTCGGCCGTTGTGGCATCCCTTCCCTCTCAATATTTGGGAAGAGGACCAGGGCCTCTATAAATAGGACTAGTCATCACCGTAGGAGGCGACTCATCTGGAGAAATCCTCACCGGCACACCAGCTCACCAAGCACAAGAACACCTCTCCTCGGGAGGCTGTTCTTCCCTTGTACTGTTCATCCTCAGCCCAAGGGACAATCCACCACCACCACACTGAGCAGGGTATTACACCACAACGGTTGCCCGAACCAGTATAAATCTTGTGTCCTCGTATTCTTTGGGTTCGCCAAGCAAGTCCGCGAGATCGTGGAGTGTGAGAGCTTGGGAGAGGAGAGATCTTCATGCGCACCCCAGTGTTCGAACCTCAAGGGTTTTGCCGGAACCCGAAACCCGAAACCCAAGCGCGTTCAAACCTTGAAGCTGGAGGCGAGCATGGGGCGCACCTTGTCCATGGCTTCTTGGTTGAGCACCAGCGACCTGCCAACGGCAGGCTCAATGGCCAGACGTAGTTCGGCGGAGGACAGGGGCTTCTTCCCTTTTTCCGCCTGATCCGGCGCCATGGCAATGGGAGGACTGAGCTCAGATCGGATTGGGAGAAGGGGCTGAGCTTTGAGGAAGCGGAAGAATTGGGGGAGTGCGCCGCAATGATGGGAGGGAAACCGTGTAGACCGCGGTGGCCGCCTAGCCAGGCGGGTATCAAGGCTGCGTGGGGAAGCGGAGACGCCCACGTCCAATCAACCGCCACGTGTCGACCAAGGCCGCAGGCTGTTGGGGCCCATAGCGCTCCGCACTTGCCTTTGGCTTCGCCTCGAAGCGAAGTCCGAGCGCGCCTTGGGGCCGGGGGCTTTTGTCGGCGTTCTGGGAATGGGGGCCCCCAGACTTGCCTGCCTGCGGCCCACGGTGTGGCTCTGCGAGCGGGCCTGTACGGCCCATCTTCGCCAGCAAGCAGTCAAGAACCTCGCGAGGGGCCAAGCCTCGCGAGGCGGACGACACAAGACCTCCTCGGGAGCGGCCTCACCAGACTGGCTCGCGAGGGGTAGAGAGATCAAGGCAAGGCAAACCTTGCGAGGTTCTCATGACGTGAGCCATGACGACCAAGGCCAGGCGGGCGCCAGCGCGCACAGTGTCCTTGCTTCCTCTTTGGTGCTATTGAGGCAAGCGCAGGCGAGGAGTACTGAGGCGTCAAGCAAAGGTTTCCATATCGGTGCAACAAGACCAATACCAGCAGGACGTCAAGACGGAGGTCACCGTGGAGCCCAAGACGGCGTCACCACTAGAGCCTTTGGCAGGTGAAGACTACTTTTGTCAGGATAAGCTGTACCAGCTGCCCCCCTTCAAACTCGGCCGTTGTGGCATCCCTTCCCCCTCAATATTTGGGAAGAGGACCAGTGCCTCTATAAATAGGACTAGTCATCACCATAGGAGGCGGCTCATCTTGAGCAATCTTCACCGGCACACCAGCTCACCAAGCACAAGAACACCTCTCCTCAGGAGGCTGTTCTTCCCTTGTATTGTTCATCCTCAGCCCAAGAGGCAATCCACCACCACCACACTGGAGTAGGGTATTACACCACAATGGTGGCGCGAACTAGTATAAATCTTGCGTCTCTTGTGTTGCGAGTTCGTCGAGCTAAGCTTAGAGATCCCGGTGAGGCTGAGGGCGTGATCTGGTAGGGGGAAATCTTCGTGCGCACCCCAGTATTCGAACCTCGAGGGTTTTTCCGGAACCCGAAATCCGACATTTGGCGCGCTAGAATATTGTTCATTGATAATCTTGATCATAAACCCACAATTCATCGGATCTCGACAAACACACCTCAAAAAGAATTACATCGAATAGATCTTCAAGAAGATCGAGGAGAACATTGTATTGAGATCCAAAAAGAGAGAAGAAGCCATCTAGCGAATAACTATGGACCCGAAGGTCTGTGGTAAACTACTCACACATCATCGGAGAGGCTATGGTGTTGATGTAGAAGCCCTCCGTGATGGGTTCCCCCTCCGGTGGAGCGCCAAAAAAGGCCCCAGGATGGGATCTCACGGGTACAGAAGGTTGCGGCGGTGCAAATAGGGTTTTGTGGTGTTCCTGGATGTTTTCAGGGTATAATAGTATATATATAGGCGAAAGAAGTAGGTCGGTGGAGCTACGAGGGGCCCACGACGGTGGGGGGTGCGCCTACCCCCCTGTGCGTGCCCTCCTACCTCGTGGCCACCTCGTGGCTTCCTTGACGTCCACTCCAAGTCTCCTGGATTGCATTTGTTCCAAAAACGATCCTCGTGAAGGTTTCATTCCGTTTGGATTCCATTTGATATTCCTTTTCTATGAAACAGTGAAATAGGCAAAAAAACAGCAATTTGCACTGGGCCTTCGGTTAATAGGTTAGTCCCAAAAATAATATCAAAGTGCATAATAAAGGCCATTAAACATCCAAAACAGATAATATAATAGCATGGAACAATCAAAAATTATAGATACGTTGGAGACGTATCAGACACCCGTCCTGCAACGTGTCAAGCGAGCAGGAGTGAAGCTGGCAAAATAGCCCGGCAAGGCTTGCCGGGCAACCAATGACGTGACGTTAAGCGGTGCATTTAATGCACCCTGTCAGCCTGCAGAGTTAGGTATGATACCACTGTTTGCTATCTTATCAGTGCGTAATGACCACTTTGCCATTCTGGTAACCCCTTAATCAATAAAAGGAGGCCCACAACGGTAGAAAGGGTTAGAAGGTTGTATTACACACACGCCCATACGCACATAGCCCCTGCCGCCCCTGCCGGGCAAGTGTACTATGCTCCACCACCATTCTTCCACCATCAATCCACCAAAGTAGAAGTAGGGTTTTATTCCTCAGGGAAGCCCGAACCTAGGTAAAATTTGCATGTGTGATTTCTGCCGTGCTGCCCCAGGCTCATCTACTCTTTGTGCAACGCGACGTCCCCCTGCCGAACCAGGAAGGGGCCCTCCGGTCCCATAGGTGGCTGTGGTTTCCCACGACATATTTGGCGCGCCAGGTAGGGGGGTCGCTAGCGCGAACCTAAAGGCGTGTGTAGTTTGTCATCTTCATCACCGTCTTCACCTTCGACAGCGCCATCGACCATGGCGCCCAAGAAGAAATCCGGTGCTTCGGCTCATCCGTCCACCTCGAAGGCTCCGCCGCCCACGGCCTGTAATGCTGCGGGGGATGCGGAGCCACGCGAGGACATGGACGACGCCGTGGATGTGGTCGGAGCAGGCTATACCGTCACCACTTCCCCCGCGGCTGACACAGGAGTAGGAGGCATCAAAGGAGAACAAGATTAGCAGGGCCCCGACGGCCATGCTCCACAAGGTACGGGTGAGGGGTTACTCTGTCCGAGCCCCTTCCTCCCACCGACGGGAACAACCGCAGCAACGGCGCTTGGAACGGAGTGAATCGCCGCCCTCCGGCCGCCCCCACCACAGGAGCAGCCACGACACGTGCGCCTTCCCCGGGACAGGTCGACCAAGTCACTGCGCCAGACGGAGCCGCTGTCCCTCGAGCGCCTTCGTCGCCCCACCCTGCCACCTAGGTGACCACTTTGCAACTGCGGGGGCGCGGTGTTGCCGCCGCTGGCACCGTCAGGAGCCAAGCAACGGTATGATCTACCTCATCATCACCCATGCCAAGTACAACCATGGAGGCCATGGCGCAGGCTCAGCTGCTGCTGAGGTTTCCACCAGCAGCCGAGCAGATGGACGAATGGCGTGCCACCATCCAAAGTCTGCTCAATTTTGCCGAGGCCGGGGGCTCACAGCTAGCTGGCCCGCCACGGCCTCCCCAAGCGACGACGAATCATGCTGCTGGCCGTACAGAAGGGGCAACCCCCACGGTGCAGTCCCCGCCACTGCAGCCAGCACAAGCACAGAAGAACCAAGACCCTGATGACTCTCTTGATGGCCTCTTCTGACCCTCGAGCGCGTCCAGGCCGATGGTGAGCCCCGGAGGATAGGCGAGCGGGGGGGGGGGGGAGACGTGCGCGTCGTCATCGAGCGACGCCGCAACAACCACTACCGGACCGATGGGCACGACGGCCCCGACATCGACGAGCCTGCGCTCGATGTTGGCGGGTGCCTAGCTTTCGAGGTTGAGTGCCCTGCCTTTACTCGTGAGCTGCGGCAAGTCCGTTGGTCGTCCGTTCGCATGTTCAAGCCAAAGATACCCGACAAGTACGATGGGAGGCTGAACCCGGCAGAGTTTCTAAGCATTTACACCATCGCTGTTTAGGCTGCCGGGGGAAGAGATGAGAAGGTGTTTGCCAACTACTTCCCTTTGGCTCTGAAGTCCAATGTGAGGTCTTGGCCGATGCACCTGCCGGAGAACTCCATCTCGTTGTGGGCTGACCTGTGCCATGAATTCATTGGCGCCTTCACTGGCGGCCATCAAGAGCCAGGTCGACCCAGCGACTTGCAACTTCTCCAACAGAAGGAAGGAGAGACCCTCCGTAAGTATTTATAGAGATTCAGCAAGGTCCATAGGAACATCCCAAATATCCATCCGACAGCTGTGATAGCTGCCTTCTAGTCCAATGTGCGCAACCGCCGGATTCGTTCCAAGTTGAACTGCGGTTGCCCAAGACTGTGAAGGAGATCTACACCTTGGTGGATAAGTGTGCTCGGATGGAGGAGGGAAGGAAGTTGCCCGGAGAGGAAGATTGCACCAATGTCGATTCAGAGGATGATGATGAATCAACCAGTCAGAAGAAGAGCAAGAAGCATAGTAAGAAGCGGAAGGATAAGGAAGTGACGACTGTTGAAGGATCGGGTGCACCTAGTACCGGCAAGAAGGCCAAGGCTGAGGTCCCCGGCAAGGAAGCTGCCGTGTGCGCTGACTGCCGGGAGGCCGCGGCTACCGAGAAGGCTGGGAAAGGTGATGGACCGTATTGCAATATTCATCGGACCAAGGGCCATGACCTTCAGGAGTGTTATCAGGTTGAGCAGCTTGTTAAGAGACAAAGAGCAGAATATGACAAGCGCGACAAGGAAAAGGGTCAGACTGTCGCTGGCGGTAAGGGCCGAGGCAGAGAAGTAAATCGCTCCGGCAAACCCTTCCGGAACCAAGGAAACCCCACCAAAGGTCGAGAGAAGGAAACCTGTGATGATGAGAGCGATGGAGGGGATGAAGAGGAAACCAGTGAGCAAGAGTTTCAGAAGGCCACTGACGCCCTGTGCATTGACGGGGGTGCATCTTTGCACACCTCTCACCGCCAGCTCAAACGGTGGGCATGAGAAGTCAATGCCATGGAACCAGCACCAGTGGCCCGGAAGCCGCTCAAATGGTCACGCACGCCCATCATCTTCGACGAAGAGGATCATCCTAACCGTACTACTGCGGTAGGATGTTTGCCATTGTTGGTCTCTCCAACAATTTGCAACCTCAAGGTCACAAAGATGTTGGTGGACGGCGGGGCCGGGTTGAATCTGATTTCCCCGGCAGTCATCAGCAAACTTTAGATAGCAGAAGAAGAGTTAAAGTTACCGGCAAATTTCAAGAAGTTAATCCCGGCAGGAGCCATCCTAAGGGAAAGATCACGCTGCCAGTAACGTTTAGGGGAGAGCTGAACTACCGGACTGAGAAGATTGTGTTTGATGTGGTTGACCTCCCCCTGCCGTACAATGGGATCCTTGGCCGCCCAGCCTTGGTTAAATTCATGGCGGCATCCCACTATGCCTAAAACACCTTGAAGATGCTTGGGCCTGTGGGGGTCATTACCATCCCATCAGACGAGAAGGATGCTATCATTTGCGTGGACAGGATGTACCGGGACGCAGTCACGGCAGAGGCCGTGGCAGCAGTAGTTCCCGCCAAGGAGGAAAGAGGAAAGAAGAAGGGTAGCAAGGACACTGGCAAGGAATCCGGGAAGCGTACCTCTTTGGAGTGTGATGTGCCTGTTGATGACTTGCTGGAGAGCTCCAACAGCAAGAGATCCAAGGTCACTGCACCCCCAAGTGAAAAAGGTCCAGGCAGGGCTGGCTGACGTTGATGGTACTTTCACTATCAGCGACACCCTCAATGACAAATAGGAAAGTGCCCTCGTTGCCTTCCTGCGGTCGAATATCGATGTGTTTTCCCGGCAACCATCTGATAAACCCAGTGTTCCCAGGGAGGTAATCGAGCAACACCTTGCTGTCTGCCCACACGCCCGACCGGTCAAGCAGAAAGTCCGGAAACAGGTCTTGGAGAGGCAGCAATTCATTGCGGAAGAGATCAAGAAACTTGAAGCAGCTGGTTTGGTCAGAGGAGTGCTACATCCCACATGGTTGGCAAATCCAGTGGTAGTCCGGAAGGCTAACGGGAAGTGGAGGCTTTGCATAGATTTCACAGATCTAAACAAAGGTTGGCCGAAGGATCCGTTTTCCTTGCCACGCATTGATCAGCTTGTGGATTCCACTTCAGGTTGTGATTTGCTCTCCTTTCTAGATGCATATTCTGGGTATCATCAAATCTTCATGTCCAAGGAAGATGAAGAGAAGACATCGTTCATCACTCCATGTGGTACGTACTGTTTTATCCGCATGCCATTTTATAGGATCGAAAGTATGTCCAGAGGGGAGGTGATTAGACTACTTGACCAAATAAAAATCTATCCTTTTCCCAATTTTAAGTATTGGCAGATTTTAGCAACTTAGCACAAGTCAAGCAATCAACCTACACATGCAAGTCTAAGAGTATAGCAGCGGAATGTAAAAACGTTGCACATGAAGGTAAAGGGAGGAGTTTGGAGGGAGCAAACGCAACGTAGACTCAGAGATTTTTTTCCGTGGTTCCAATAGGTGGTGCTATCGTACATCCACATTGATGGAGACTTCAACCCACGAAGGGTAACGGCTGCGCGAGTCCACGGTGGGCTCCACCCACGAAGGGTCCACGAAGACGCAACCTTGTCTATCCCACCATGGCCATCGCCCACAAAGGACATGCCTAACTAGGGTAGATCTTCATGAAGTAGGCGATCTCCTTGCCTGTACAAACTCCTTGGTTCAACTCCACAATCTTGTCGGAGGCTCCCAAGTGACACCTAACCAATCTAGGAGACACCACTCTCCAAAAGGTAATAGATGGTGTGTTAATGATGAACTCCTTGCTCTTGTGCTTCAAATGATAGTATCCCCAACACTCAACTCTCTCTCATGGATTTGGATTTGGTGGAAAGATGATTTGAGTGGAAAGCAACTTGGGGAAGGCTAGAGATCAAGATTCTTGTGGTTGGAACGGAATATCTTGATCTCAACACATGAGTAGGTGGTTCTCTCTCAGAAAATGTATGCTGGAAGTGTAGGCACGTCGTGATGGCTCTGTCCACGAATGAAGAGTGGGTGGAGGGGTATATATAGCCTCCACACAAAATCTAACCATTACACACAATTCACCAAAGTCGGTGAGACCGAATCATGAAACTCGGTCAAACCGATTTAGTTCAAAACATGAACGTTAGGCTTTTCGGTGGGACGGACATGTCAACTCGGTGGGACCGATTTCATTAGGGTTAGGGCATAACGTAATCTCGGCGAGACCGATCACATAAACTCGGTAAGATCAATTTCTGTAATAGGCTAACAGAGAGTTGGTCAGGCAAACTCGGTGGGACCGAATCGTTCATTTCAGTGAGACCGAAACGTTACGAAAGGGAAACAGAGAGTTTGCATTGCGAACTGGGTGGGACCAATCACTCATCTCGGTTCGACCGAAACATTACGAAGGGAAACATAGAGTTTGCAATCCCATCTCGGTGAGACTGAGATCCCTATCGGTGAGACCGAACTGATTAGGGTTTCTGGGTATGGCTATGTCAAATGAACTCGGTGGCGCCGGATAGATCAAATCGGTGGGGCCGAGTTTGACTTTTGGTTTGGGACATATGTGAATATGAGAAAGTGGTTGATGGCTTTTGGAGCATATCACTAAGCATTTTGAGCAAGCAAGCCATTAAGCAACACCTCATCCCCTTTTAATAGTATTGGCTTTTCCTATGGACTCAATGTGATCTTGGATCACTAAAATGAAAATGTAGAGTCTTGAGCTTGAGCCAATATGTGTCCTTAGCATTTTGAGGGGTCCACCTAGTCCATGCCATGCCAATCATTGAACTTTCTGAAATGATCATCTTGAAAGAGCATTAATTCAATGAGCTATATGTTGTTAGGAATTACCAAAACCACCCAGGGATAGTTGCACTTTAAATCTCCCCCTTTTTGGTAATTGATGACTACATATAGATCAAAGCTTCGACAAATGATAATAAGATTTAAATGCATCGTCGCTTTGAGAAGTATGTGATAAGTAAGAGCTCCCCCTAAATTTGTGCATTATTTAAATTTTGCTTTTGAATGCAAATACACGATCGATTAGGTTCATGGGTTACTCTTCCATGTCACATACATCTTGGTGGAGCGCTCAAAATGATAGAGAGTAAAAACATGCACTCATCACCAAGGCAAAGGGAATGATCATACTAGAGATATAAAAGATAACATCATTCAAGCATAAGCATTAACGTATGATATGATCAACCACATGATCAAATAAGTATCTCACACACATAAACATAGACTATCAAGCAAGCACACAAAAGTATCAACCAAATAGCAAAAGAGACAAAAGAAGCAAAAACACTCTCAAAGCCTATGATCTATACATTTCTCCCCCTTTGGCAACAAGTTACCAAAAAGTTTGAAAATGCATAGTGCTATGCGTCTCTCTAGGCTTGATATTCGGGAGATGGTGCTGAGAGGACTCCAAGGATGAATTCATCTGTGGAAGTTGATGGAGCTGGTGGAGTGGCAATTGGAGGTGGCACTGATGCTGTGGCTGCAGGTGCTGATGAAGTTGCATTTGTGTCACCCATGGGCACTGCAGCAGATCTCTGACCTCTTGGCACTCTTTGAAAGGCACCTGTGATAGCCCGCCCTTTCCTCTCCTCAGCTTCTTCTTGGAGCTGCTCAACTGCTGTCTGCATCTCTGTCATTTTTAGATCAAGATCATAGAACTTAGTCTCAATAATCCTTTCCAGGCTCTCTTGGTTTTGGTCAGGGTGGGCAATCCTTTCTCAATCCTCAAGGTTGCTTGAATTAGATATGCAAGTTGATCTTGTTTGGTCTTGAGAAACACTTGAGATGCCTCTTCAGCACTTGGCATCTTTGCAGCTTTCTCAGTCTTTGCTTTCTCTCTCTTTTCTTGTGCCTCTATAGATGTGGGATCATCTTCATTCATGACAACAGTGTTTTCCTCAAAATCTGGTCTCAAGGGTAGATGCTCCTTATCTAACAAGTAGGTGCCTGTGCCCATCTTGGAGTTGATGAGCATTTGAGCTCGACGAGCATACCCACATGACCTCTTCTAATCTGCAGCTGTCCTCTTGATTGTTTCCACAATCAGGCTCATGACTTTGAATTTTTGGGGCACATCAAACAATTGTAGCAAGTTGATGGAATATCCTCTGATCATCTTGTGATCTCCAGATTTGGGCAACAAGGTATGCCTCAAGATGGTGTTAATTGTGGCCAAACCAGATAACAAATAAAGAACAAAGCCTATCTTATGAGTTTCCAAGGCTTTGTCAGGAATTTCTTGTACATGTTGGCTATTGAGTTGTGGTCTTTCTTCTTCTTGGCATAGACATCCAAGTCATCCTCATGCTCTTCAGGGGCATTGATCAATTTGGCCCACTCAGCAATTGTTGATTGGTACCTTGTACCCTCAAACACCCAAATAATTCTACCATAAGGATAGAAATGAGTTGTAGAATAGAATTGCATAATGAGCTCATCATTCCACTTGGTCAACTTCTGACCCACAAACTTGTCCACTCCACATAGCCTAAAGCTCTCATGCACACCTGGAAAATGATCTTCATTCTCATCAATGTATTTCCAATCTGCCCACTTCATATCACAAACAATGGGCTTCTTATAAAGCAAGATGGTTTCATAGAAGTCCTGCTGCTCCTTGGTGTGGAACCTGTAATCCACAGCGGTCCTTCTTCTCACAGCATGTGGATCAGTTTGTCTCCAAAGTCTCAGACCTACATCCTTCCTGATGTTCATGTATTTCTACCACTGGATGACTATCATCATGGTCAGGGATCTTGGGCTTGAGCTTCCTAAGCACTTGGGCTTCAGCATCTTCTTCATCAATCTCAGACACTGGGCCTTGTTCTTTTCAGCAGCTGGAATATTCCTTGTGCTCCTCTTGGGTGCAGTCTTTGGAGCTGGAGTAGTAGCTTTGGGGCAGTCTTGGGCTTTGAAGGGGTAGCCCCAGACTTGATGGCATCCCCCGTCAGCTTTTGAGATTTTGATGTTGGTGCAATATCTTCTTCCTCTTCTTCATCTTCAGCTGACGAGTGTCTCTCAAATTCTGCCATGGTTCTACCTTCTTGCACCATCTCCCTCTCTTTCTTTCCTTCTTCTTCTTGCCCTCATGAGCAGCCTCCTTTGGTTCAAGTGTGAACTCCATAGTTTCCTGAGTTGAGGATCTGGCTTTAGACATACGCACTCTCTTTGCGAGAGTCTTCTTGTGCAGACCTAGCTTAGTTGCAGCAGCAGCAGCATATTCCTTCTTCAGCACTTTCTTCTTGGAGCTGACTTCTTCCTCAGCAGCAACATAATCCTCATCTTCTGAGTCAGAGTTTCTCTTCCTCCTTGTCCTTCTAGCTGCTTTGGAGTACTCCTGCTGCCCTCATCATAGCTGCTAGAGGGACTAGTGCCCTCACTCAGGTTCACCTGCTCTTCTGACTTGTTTTGGCTATCACTCTGATCAGACATACTGGCACTGCAAGCTGACTGCTGACCCTGTGAATAGTTATAGATGAGATAGAGTGGATGAGCATCACAAAGTGCAGAGTTTTTGCAAAACAAATGAGTCAAAAACTTAGTTCAGTTTTCCATAGAAAGCATTTCAGAGCTACCGATTTGTTTAAACTAGTGAAATCGGTCAGACTGAGACACAGTTCAGTGACTCCGAGATTGCTAGGGTTTCACTGAGAGTTGAACTCGGTCACACCGATTTGCAACTTTCGGTCAGACCGGAAAGTGCAAGTGCAATGGTGGCCAAATCGGTGAGACCGATTTCCACAACTCGGTCGGTCCGAGATGAGTTCGGCGGAAACCTAATCCTAAATTTTCAAATCAAACCTAATCTAATGAATGTTCTTGCTAGACAGGATGATCTCATACGTGGTAAAGAACATGGCATTTTCTTTGTGCTAAGAATCAGAGTAAGGAATAACACAAAGATTCGAACTCATACAATAGTTCGGTGATGAGCTCGCTACGGCGGCAACGGCGGGGTTGAATTCCGTTGACGGCGACAGAGACCAGCGGCGGGAGGTCGCTGGCGATGAGAGGACGATCCGGAGACTCAAGGCGGCAGGGCAGTACACGCGCGGGCTGAGGGGTTTTGGAGAAATTTCCAAAATTCGACCTTTTGGTATATATATCCTGACCCTGTCGGTGTGACCGAGTGGAACAACTCGGTGGCACCGAGATGCAGAATCGCAAGCGGTTACTGCAACTCGGTGTGACAGAAAAGTTCTAATCGGTTGCACCGAGATTGAAAACCTAGATCAACTCAGTGAACTCGGTCAGACCGAAAAGGATGAATCGTTCAGACCAAAATGCACAGAGAGGTTTTGGAAGTTTAAGTCTATGACGAATCGGGGACTCCGAGTGCTCCTCACACAGAGTGTTCGAATCTAACTTGATCAAACTTTGTGATGTAGCATGAATAGAGTTTGAGACGGGAAAAGCATAGATAGCTAAAGGAGGTTCTTAGGCATTCTTGTCCATCCATTTGGCAAAAGAAAAAGAGCCAAACAATCAAAGCAACAAATGGATGTCCTCGAATGAGTAAAATATGCAACCAACATGCTCACACAATAAAATGGCAAATGAAATATGTGACAAAGCATGCACAAACACTCTAGCATCTATCAAGCAATTTGCGATAACTAGGTCATCTATATATGAGTATATTGACTTAGGAGTCAAATGAGAACATTTGATCATAGGTCATACTCATCGTTTTAAGCACAAGTGGGGTTACCACTTTTACATAAAGCATTGTTGTGTTCACACCATTAGAGTTGCTTTAGCTCAATATTTTGAGTAAAGCTCCCCCTAGATGTGATATCCCCCCTAAGAGGGATGAACAAACCTTGGGTTTTGTCGATGATGACTTCATGTAGATGTTGAAGATTTGGATGCTCAAGGTTGATGTAGATAGTTTGGAGCAATCCATTGGAGCGAGTTGCACTTTCAATACCTACACGGGTTAGTCTGTCATGACCGGTTTTTCAATAAAATAATTATTGAAAGACCAATCCCCTTTACGGACCAGTAAAGAAGAATCCCTTCCCACTGGTAGACAATATCTTGGTCATAGAAGAAAAATACCAGGAGTACTGAAAATAATACAAGGTTGAGCGGGGACTGCTCAACAATTTATTACATGCACGCCGATAAAACATAACGGCGGATTGGGTGGCATAACTACTAACTCACGATAACAACGGTGGTGGAAATATCACCGCGAAGTGGGTGACATGACTCCTGAAAACTACAGCTCTTCGAGCGTCGGAGTGAGGCTCGAGGAGACTTATTGCGGGTGGCGGAAGCGTATAAGATACAAGTGACCAAAATCCAAGATCGCACAGGACTGACTGGGACTCCTCTAGGCGTCGGACGCACTATCAAACTCTTCATCCAAGAGATCGCCTTCGTCAACATCTGGCCAAATCAACAAGCCAGGTGAGTACTATGAAAATACTCGCAAGACAGTTCGGACATAAGATATAACAAATGTAAACATGAAGCATGTGTGCAAATTAACCAGTGCGCTCAGACATAGAGGTAATAAATACTGGGTGCCAAACGAGGGTCTGAATGACTCCTCGAGAGGAAACTGCAAGAATAGTAATACTGGTGCCAAATGAGGGTCTGAAGGACTCCTCGAGAGGAAACTGCAAGAATAGTAATACTGGTGCCAAACGAGGGTCTGAATGACTCCTCGAGAGGAAACTGCAAGAATAGTAATGCCGCAGTCGGGCGTCAGGGCGACACCACATAAAGGGCTTATAACAGAAATAAAAGATAAACATGCCACAGTCGGACGTCTGAGCGACATCACAGAAAGGGCTTATATTGTAGCTCAATAATTCAGTAGCTTGAGAACATAAATTATTACAAGTACGAGACAACATAAGGTTAGTCCATCAGGAATAACAATTAAACTGGGTTTACCACAAGAGCTTGTTCACCGGGGACAAATTTCCACGAGGATAGATATGGGTATACTGATCACCCTACTTGATCATGGAAACGAGGACTAGGAAGGATTTGACTCTGCAGAATTTGTACTTAACCACAACCAACGGATTTCAGTAGTCACGGGGACTAGTTCCGTTTACCAGTACACACCCATTCAACAAGCCGAAGCCAGGGATCACCCTCGGCAACGTTCAAGAAAAACCTTGAGACGGGGAGGCTACAACCTCGCGTAGCATGGGATCGAATTTCTATACGCGCGCTCTAAGGGGGTGCCCCCCTCTCGGTCCCAACCGGAAACACCCATGCCCCCTGACCGGATGACTGGCTTTAATCCTGGGCCAAGGAACCATCATCCCGGCCCCTCTGTTTGGTGTGTACATGGAAAGAGGTTACCAACTTACTGAACCGCATCCTGGCAAAGAAACATGTGGTAGCACGGAAGGGAAAAGAACGATAACGTGACCACGGCCACGTTAACGTCGGAACTTGTCGGATGACACAAGGCTGCTATGCTACAATAGTACCATCTTGCTGCCCTTCATGTCACCACTGATTAGGCCTTCTCTCACCAGAGATCATCACAACTTTGGAACATGCGGGTAGTTGCCTCACAAGCAACGAGGTACTCACTGACACTATATGACACGCACAAACTTACACGCAAACATGCAAAACACCTATCATATCAAAGGTTCAAACATGCTTGCCTGGTTCGGAGAATTCGGAGTCTAGCTCGGCGAAGTTCGCGGCTCCGTCACATCCTCCGGAACCTACGGCATAACGAAAACGGGTACTAACGTGAAAGCCAACGCGTGCATAAAAACTTCTCCAAAATTTTCCCAAATAAATCCCATAAAAAACTAGACAAAATTTTAAGACTGTCGGAAAAAGAATCACTCAAAACTCACTTTTTATTAAAAAGTTATAAAGGTTTCTGTCCAGGGACCCATCTGTAATGAAACAGAAAAGTTCCAGGGTTTTAACTGAGAAAACAGAAAACAGTTCGATTAGAAATGCGCAAACTCAAAGGGAAGACATATTTGCCCGAAGGCGCCAACAGAAAATGTTTCGCGAGGGGAGACAGAAGAGAGGCTGACAGGTGGGGTCCCACATGTCAGGTTTAAACCTCGCCGGCGCCCGAAGGCTGCGGTGGTCGCCAGCGTCGAACCACGGCGAGACAGGGAGATCGGAGTGTACCAAGAGCTTCAGTGTGTCCTTCCGCATCGGTGGGTGGTGGACTCGACCGTCGGAGAGCACCACGTCGACGGCGACACTTTCTCCGGCGGACGGTGGCTCGGGTGATGGTGGAGAACTCCGGTGGTGAGCTGCAAACTTCGAATTGAAGCACGGGTCAGAAGGAGGGATGCACTAGAGGGCTACTGGCAAGAAATGGGAGGCAGAGGCGCACGCGCGGGAGCGAATTGAGCTGGATCCCGTGGCGGATCGCGGCGGCCGGAGTCGAGGAAGGAGACCTCCTCGGGGCTCTTCCAGTGGCTAGGCGTGCTCTAGGTGGAGTGCAGAGGTGGTGTGGGTTCGAGTTGAAGCTTGGGGCCTCTATTTATAGGCAGATCGAGGGGGTGGCCGTGAACGGGGAATCTCCGGCGAGCAATTACGGCGATGTAGTGAATTGGCAGGAGGTTTGAGTGGCCGGGCAGCATCAGTGGAAGTTACTGGTGTCGTTCCCCCGCTAATCCTGGTCGGTCTCGGCGTAATGGCACTGGTCCACAGTGGGGTGGCCGCACGGGCACGACGGCGGCAGAGAGCGCGCTCCGCGCCCAGCAGTTCACGACGAGAGTGGCAGCGCGTTCTGGGGAGTGGAAGGCCACGCGGCGATCTCCGGTGGCTTGGGCGGCGCTGGCTGGCGCCCTCTGCGTCGCGCCTCTCTCTGGCGGCCGCAAAGCCGCCGCTGGCGTTGGTCACGGGGCGGCGCACCTCCTGCTGCTCGTCGCCGACGTCCGCAAGGTGCCAGGGGGTCGTGCGGCGCAGGAACAAGGGGGAGGGGACAGGGAACACGGCGACACAGCGGCACTGGCGAGATCGACGTCGGGTTCTGAAGAAAACGACAGTGGTTCAGCCACTGTTAACTGAACTTGACTGTATTTGATTTTGACAATGCCCTGCAGGTGTTCGACAGAATGATTAGGCAAGCAGAATTTTTTTTCTGGAGCTGGGACTTGGTGAGGTGACCACTCAATGTACCCAGAGGCTGCCTGATTTTTCTCAGAATTTTTGGAGAAGGGTTTGAATGAATTTCATCAAATTTGACAAATCTGGTCCAAACTTGCAGCAGGTGTAGTTTGAAAAATTTGAACTGAAGACCAGTGGATCTTCATGGATCTTGGTTGAGGGTTCAAAGGACTAGGAAGGGAAAAAGGTTTGGGGGCAAAAATCAAAGCAGAAGGAGTAGTTCCTTTGTAAACCTCCAAGGGCTAGAATAGAGGGCAGAAATTGTTTGAATAAGATTTAAATGGAAAATAAATATATGGGGAGGTTCAACTTGCTGGATTTGATGCAAATCATGATCCAAAGATGAGGGAAGGTTTAGGAGAGTGGATTTGCACCAAGGTCAAGGCAAGAGAGAATTGTTGAAAGGGGCAAAGGATTATTCCAAAAGCCATAGTGCATTTTGAAAGAGATTTTCAAAGGGCATTTTTCCAAGGAAAAAGCATTTTGGTTTGAGTCCAAGTAAAAAGCAAGAACCTCCAAGACCAAAACCAAGTCTTGGGTGAATCTAAATAAAAACTCTTGCCATAAAATATTTTTGAAAGGGAGAGTCCTTTTGAAGAAAAATTTAAATCACCTCCCTCAAGTCAAATGAAACTTTTTGAAAGATCCAAATAAGATTTTGGGTGTCACAGCACCTACCCCCTTAGGAAAAATCTCGTCCTCGAGATTTCTGCTGATCCTCAAATAGATATGGGTACTCTTCCTTAAGCAAATCTTCCCTTTCCCATGTAGCTTCATCCTCAGTGTGGTTGCTCCACTGAACTCTGTAAAACTTTGTCGTTTTCTAACGGGTCCTCCGTTCAGACACTTCTAGTATCTTTACTGGTCGCTCTCTGTAGGTGAGATCTGGTTGCACCTCAATGCTCTCGTGAGATACCTGCTTCTCCGGGTTACTCACACATTTTCTCAATTGGGAGACGTGGAATACGTCATGGACGTCTGACAGCTCCTTGGGTAAGGCTAGTTAGTAGGCCACTATGCCTCTTCGTGCCTCTACACGAAATGGTCCGATGAATCTCGGGGCTAGCTTCCCCTTAATTTTGAACCGTTGTAGGCCCCTCATAGGAGATACCCGTAGGTATACGGAATCACCGGGTTTAAAGCTGACCTCACGATGTTTTTGGTCGTAGTAGCTCTTTTGTCGGCTCTACGCTGTCTTGAGTCTGTCCCTGATCTGTTTAACTTTCTCCTCGGCCTCTTTCAGCATGTCTGGGCCGAAGATACGCCCGTACAATGCTTCAAAGGGTGCCATTTGCAAGCTGGCTTGGTAACTGTTGTTCTAAGCAAACTCGGCATACGACAAACTTTCTTCCCAACTGGACCCATAGGTGAGCACATAGGCTCTCAGCATATCCTCTAGGATCTGGTTCACACGTTCTGTTTGCCCATCAGTCTGAGGGTGGTACGCTGTACTGAAAGCTAGCTGCGTGCCCAGAGCTTGTTGCAGGTGATCCCAAAATTTGGAGACAAACTCTGTGATACGGTCGGATATTATAGTCTTTGGGACTCCATGTAAACAAACTATACGGGAGAGATAAAGTTTGGCCAGCTTTTGTGTGGAGTAGGTAGTCTTCATGGGAATGAAATGAGCAACCTTGGTTAGTCGGTCTGTGATGACCCATATGGCGTCATTTCCGCGTTGTGATCGAGGTAATCCGACAATGAAGTCCATTCCTATTTCATCCCATTTCCACTCCGGTATCCTGTTTGGCTGGAGTAGCCCTGCTGGCTTTTAATGCTCGGCCTTGATGCGCTGACATGAATCGCAACAAGCAATAAATGTGGCTATATCTCTTTTCATACCGTGCCACCAAAATCTTTCCTGAATGTCCTTTTACATTTTGGTTCCTCCAGGGTGGATCGAATATGGGGCGGTGTGGCTTTCGGTTAAGATTTGTTGCTTGAGCTCCTCAATGTTAGGTACGCAAAGTCTGTCTCCGTACCATAATATTCCTTCACTGTCTGTGACGAACTCTGAAGTCTTACCAAGGTTCATTTTCTTTCTTATACCTTCAATGCTGGGATGTCCCTGTTGAGCCTTCTTAATTTGTTCCGCTAGGGTGGGTTGTATCTCCAGATTTGATACGGTGCCCTCAGAGACTAACACCATGTTGAGCCTAGCGAACTCTTGCTGAAACTCAGGCCTCAAGTTTTGGGGACCGTCTTTGTCCAGGCTGGGGTTTCAACTAAGGGCATCAGCCACTACATTTGCTTTCCCTGGATGGTAGTGAATGCCGACATCATAGTCCTTGACCAATTCCAACCAGCGTCTTCGGCGTAAATTTAGCTCTGGCTGTGTGAAAATATATTTGAGGCTCTTATGATCCATATATATTTCACAGCGATTTCCCAACAGAAAGTGCCTCCACTCCTTGAGTGCATGTATGACTGCTGCTAGCTCCAAGTCATGTGTTGGGTAATTTTCCTCATGGTTTCGCAGCTGCCTGGAGGCATACGCGACAACTTTGCCATCCTGCATTAGTACACATCCGAGACCTTTTCTGGACGCGTCACAATATACTTCAAAACTCTTGTGTATGTCTGGCACGGTTAATACCGGTGCGGTTGTTAGCTTCCTCTTGAGTTCTTGGAAGCTTTTCTCGCAGGCTTCCGTCCATACAAATTTCTTGTCTTTCTTGAGCAACTGTGTTATTGGCTTTGCCATAGTGGAGAATCCTTCAATAAATCTTCTGTAATATCCGGCCATTCCCAGGAAACTCCGCACATCTGTAACGTTGGCGGGTGGCTTCCAATCAAGTATGGCTTTGACTTTTTCTGGGTCTACGGCCACGCCTTCTTGGTTCAATACATGGCCTAGGAAACCAACTTGCCTTAGCCAAAGTTCACATTTGCTAAATTTGGCGTACAACTAATGTTTCCTTAATTCTCCCAAAACAATTCTAAGATGTTCAGCATGCTCTTCTGGTGTCCTCGAGTATACCAGAATATCGTCGATGAACACCACAACAAATTTGTCCATGAATTTCATGAACACTTTGTTCATGAGGTGGACGAAATACGCGGGGGCGTTCATTAGACCAAAAGGCATCACTGTGAACTCATATAACCCATATCTAGAAGTGAATGCTGTCTTGGGGATATCTCCTGTCCATACTTTCAATTGGTGATATCCCGATCTCAAATCAATTTTTGAGAATACCTTGGCTTGTGCGAGCTGGTCGAACAGATCATTTATCCGTGGCATCAGATATTTGTTTTTGATGGTGACCATATTGAGGGCTCGATAGTCTATACACAGTCTCAGTGTCCCATCTTTTTTCTTGGCGAACAATACTGGCGAACCCCATGGTGAGGAGCTGGCCCGAATAAATCCTTTGTCCAATAATTCCTTTATCTGCTTCTTCAACTCCACTAATTCTGAGGGTGCCATTCTATAAGGTTTCTTATAGATGGGAGCGGTGCCAGGTGCTAGTTCGATGCTGAACTCTATCTCTCGGTCTAGTGGCATGCCTGGTAGTTCTTCAGGGAATACATCAGGAAACTCGCATACCACTGGAACTTTTCTCAGTTCCGAAATGTCTACTTTGTTTAGTTTTGGTTGTCGTGACCGTGGCCTTTCTTGGGCTGTAACCTTTATTGTTTTGCCATGATGGTGAGTGAGAATCACAGTCCGATTGAAACAGTCGATGAGTCCTTTGTTGGTGGTCAACCAGTCCATCCCTAAAATGACATCCAGTCCTTTATTTTCCAACACGATGAGATTTGCTTGGAACTGTAGTCCTTCGAACTCAATGACCACTCCTTGGCAGTAACTCTGCGTGATTTGCTTAATTCCGGGGGACTTGATGATCATAGATTTTTCCAAGGGGAGTATCGGAAAACCATGTTGCAAAACAAAACTCTTCGAAACGAACGAATGGGAAGCTCTAGAATCAAACAAAACCGTGGCAGGTACTGTGTTGACAGGGAACGTACCGAGCATGATGTCTGGGGCATTCTGCGCTTCTTCCCTGGTCACATGGTTCAGGTGACCCTTCCTGTGGTTGTTACTGGGGTTGAAATTGCTGCGCTTGGGGGCTGGATTGTTCCCACCATTGATTGGCTTGGGGGCCGCGTTCCTCGGCTTTGGGCATTGTTTAGCATAGTGCCCTTCCTCACCGCAAGCATAGCAGGTGACCCCTGGATGGTACGTGAACTCTTTGTCCCTGGCATGAAACTGTCTAACGGGCCTTGGATCAGTAGTCGTGGATCTCCTTGCTTCTGCCCTTGGAACCTCAGTCTTGCTTCGGTTGTTGCGAGCGAGAGTCGTCTTGTCCCTCTTTCGCTTGCGGATATCTTCCAGACTACGGCGCTCATTCTCCAAGGTAATGGCCTTGTCAACCAGAGTTGTAAAATCCGGGAAAGTGTGTACCACTAGTTTGCATTTCAGTGCCGGTGCCAGGCCGCCCAGGAATTTTTCCATCTTCTTGTTCTCTGTCATGTGCTCGTCGTAGGCATAACGAGATAGCTGAGTAAACTGACCATTGTATTCAGTCACTGACATGTCTCTCTGCTTCAGGTCATCAAATTCTCTCTTCTTGATTTTTATGATGCTCCTGGGGATGTGTGCCCCACGGAAGCCTTCCTTGAACTCCTCCCAGGTGATGTTGTGTTCACTGGGGTGCATGTGTAGGAAGTTTTCCCACCATGCTGCAGCGGCTCCAGTAAGGTAGTGTGGTGCATAAAGCACCTTCTCATGATCTGAACACTGAGCAATAATCAGTTTCCTTTCAATGTCACGGAGCCAATCATCGGCTTCTAACGGTCTATCGGTGTGAGCAAACGTTGAAGGGCGAGTTTTCTGTAACTCAGATAACTTGGAATGAGGCTGATAGGGTTCATGGTGGTTTCCCATATTGATGACGTGTCTCATCATCTCTTGGTGCTGTTGCTGGCTTTGTTCGAAGAGACGGCATACTTGAGACAGTGCTGCTTCGCTGTCCTGTAGGCTGGACTGACCCTGAGTGAAATTGTTGCTAGTCTGTGTCCCATAAACTTCTTCTGGCTGATTGGACATGGAGCGAGTCCATGGACGAGACATATTTCTAGTCTGGGGTATTATTTTGCAAAACTCATGAGAAGCACTGTGTGTTACAAGGAAAATTTTGCAAAGGCAACAATTTAAAAGACCTCAAGGTTTTCAAGAGAACATAAACAATTTGCACGGAGAAAAGACTGCTTAACACAAATCTTACACGCGAAAAACAAACACACGATACAGCACTCAGGATGTGCGTACACAATCCTGACATGTTATTTAGACTAGCGCAGCTCTCCGGAAAGCAGCGAACACACTAATACAAACTAGCGTACAGATAAAACACATCATACAAGCAGACATAACGCGCGGCTACTCGGCGCTCTCAGTCGGAGATGGTGACGATGTCCTTTCCCTTGCCGAGGGCAAGACTCAGCGGTCCAGGAGAATCAACCTCCACCTCCTCTCTAGCTGGCTGCTGGCGCGTAGCACTGCGCTACGGTGACGGTGCGGGGGCGACAGGTGGCAGCGCGTGTGCAGCAGGCGGTGCGGCTCTGACTGGAGTAGGAGCGATGACTCGGTCGAACTCCTCAGTGGTAGGCAGACGGCGAGCAGTAGCCAAAATGGCCGGTGCATAAGAGGCTGAGGATGAGACGAATGTCAGAGGCGGTGCCGTGTGGAGAAGCTCCTTCCTGCAGGCAGGACCGCCCCGGACTAAGTCCATGCGGGCAGCCACAAGATCGTCTACGAGGTTGTCAAAGGATTCCTCCAGAGCCTTGAGGTACTCCACGACCATCTCGATGGCTTCATCTCGTTCTCCCCGATGGCAGGCGAATGCATAGTGACAAGTGTAGGGCACATGGCATGGGAGATAGCGGTAGCGACGAGTCTTCATCATAGGAAGAATATCCCGAAGGCGAGCTATCGCCTCACGGGCAGCCATCTGCATGGCATGCCTCTCCGTAGGCATGGCCCTTCCCACAAAACGGAAGTGGCGAGATGCAGAACGTCCTCCCTTGAACTGCACCACGGCCTGGTGCATAGACACGTCGTCGCTAAGCTTGTGCTGATAAAGCGTGAACTCCGGACGAATCGCTGGCCCGATCGCGAGCTTGGTGATGGAGACGAGGAGTTTGACAAACCCCTCGGGCACGTTCGTGAACACTCGAGTCTCGCAGTTGCTGCCAGCCATCTACAAAAGTAGGCAAAAATTCTGAGTAGTCATGTCATAAATTTATGATGACCAACAGAAAATAGCTACAATTGCAAAATGCTGAAAAAGCATAAAAGACGCTAATAACCAATTAGCGATCGCACCTAGTGGCTTCCTACAGTCAGCCTGGCTTTGATACCAAGCTTGTCACGAAGGGTTTTTCAATAAAATAATTATTGAAAGACCAATCCCCTTTACGGACCAGTAAAGAAGAATCCCTTCCCACTGGTAGACAATATCTTGGTCACAGAAGAAAAATACCAGGAGTACTGAAAATAATACAAGGTTGAGCGGGGACTGCTCAACAATTTATTACATGCACGCCGATAAAACATAACGGCGGATAGGGTGGCATAACTACTAACTCACGATAACAACGGTGGTGGAAATATCACCGCGAAGTGGGTGACATGACTCCTGAAAACTACAGCTCTTCGAGCGTCGGAGTGAGGCTCGAGGAGACTTATTGCGGGTGGCGGAAGCGTATAAGATACAAGTGACCAAAATCCAAGATCGCACAGGACTGACTGGGACTCCTCTAGGCGTCGGACGCACTATCAAACTCTTCATCCAAGAGATCGCCTTCGTCAACATCTGGCCAAATCAACAAGCCAGGTGAGTACTATGAAAGTACTCGCAAGACAGTTCGGACATAAGATATAACAAATGTAAACATGAAGCATATGTGCAAATTAACCAGTGCGCTCAGACATAGAGGTAATAAATACTGGGTGCCAAACGAGGGTCTGAATGACTCCTCGAGAGGAAACTGCAAGAATAGTAATACTGGTGCCAAACGAGGGTCTGAATGACTCCTCGAGAGGAAACTGCAAGAATAGTAATACTGGTGCCAAACGAGGGTCTGAATGACTCCTCGAGAGGAAACTGCAAGAATAGTAATGCCGCAGTCGGGCGTCAGGGCGACACCACATAAAGGGCTTATAACAGAAATAAAAGACAAACATGCCACAGTCGGACGTCTGAGCGACATCACAGAAAGGGCTTATATTGTAGCTCAATAATTCAGTAGCTTGAGAACATAAATTATTACAAGTACGAGACAACATAAGGTTAGTCCATCAGGAATAACAATTAAACTGGGTTTACCACAAGAGCTTGTTCACCGGGGACAAATTTCCACGAGGATAGATATGGATATACTGATCACCCTACTTGATCATGGATACGAGGACTAGGAAGGATTTGACTCTGCAGAGTTTGTACTTAACCACAGCCAACGGATTTCAGTAGTCACGGGGACTAGTTCCGTTTACGGTGTTTTGGAAGAAACACGTCTAACCAGTACACACCCATTCAACAATCCGAAGCCAGGGATCACCCTCGGCAACGTTCAAGAAAAACCTTGAGACGAGGAGGCTACAACCTCGCATAGCATGGGATCAAATTTCTATACGCGCGCTCTAAGGGGGTGCCCCCCCTCTCGGTCCCAACCGGAAACACCCATGCCCCCTGACCGGATGACTGGCTTTAATCCTGGGCCAAGGAACCATCATCCCGGCCCCTCTGTTTGGTGTGTACACGGAAAGAGGTTACCAACTTACTGAACCGCATCCTGGCAAAGAAACATGTGGTAGCACGGAAGGGAAAAGAACGATAACGTGACCACGTCCACGTTAACGTCGGAACTTGTCGGATGACGCAAGGCTGGTATGCTACAACAGTACCATCTTGCTGCCCTTCATGTCACCACATGATTAGGACTTATCTCACCAGAGATCATCACAACTTTGGAACATGCGGGTAGTTGCCTCACAAGCAACGAGGTACTCACTGACACTATATGACACGCACAAACTTACACGCAAACATGCAAAACACCTATCATATCAAAGGTTCAAACATGCTTGCCTGGTTCGGAGAAGTCGGAGTCTAGCTCGGCGAAGTTCGCGGCTCCGTCACCTCCTCCGGAACCTACGTCATAACGAAAACGGGTACTAACGTGAAAACCAACGCGTGCATAAAAACTTCTCCAAAAATTTTCCAAATAAATCCCATAAAAAACTAGACAAAATTTTAAGACTGTCAGAAAAAGAATCACTCAAAACTCACTTTTTATTAAAAAAGTTATAAAGGTTTCTGTCCAGGGACCCATCTGTAATGAAACAGAAAAGTTCCAGGGTTTTAACTGAGAAAATAGAAAACGGTTCGATTAGAAACGCGCAAACTCAAAGGGAAGACGTATTTGCCCGAAGGCGCCAACAGAAAACGTTTCGCGAGGGGAGACAGAAGAGAGGCTGACAGGTGGGGTCCCACATGTCAGGTTTAAACCTCGCCGGCGCCCGAAGGCTGCGGTGGTCGCCGGCGTCGAACCACGGCGAGACAGGGAGATCGGAGTGTACCAAGAGCTTCAGCGTGTCCTTCCGCGTCGGTGGGTGGTGGACTCGACCGTCGGAGAGCACCACGTCGACGGCGACACTTTCTCCGGCGGACGGCGGCTCGGGTGATGGTGGAGAACTCCGGTGGTGAGCTGCAAACTTCGAATTGAAGCGCGGGTCAGAAGGAGGGATGCACTAGAGGGCTACTGGCAAGAAATGGGAGGCAGAGGCGCACGCGCGGGAGCGAATCGAGCTGCATCCCGTGGCGGATCGCGGCGGCCGGAGTCGAGGAAGGAGACCTCCTCGGGGCTCTTCCAGTGGCTAGGCGTGCTCTAGGTGGAGTGCAGAGGTGGTGTGGGTTCGAGTTGAAGCTCGGGGCCTCTATTTATAGGCGGATCGAGGGGGTGGCCGTGAACGGGGAATCTCCGGCGAGCAATTACGGCGATGTAGTGAATTGGCAGGAGGTTTGAGTGGCCGGGCAGCATCAGTGGAAGTTACTGGTGTCGTTCCCCCGCTAATCCTGGTCGGTCTCGGCGTAATGGCGCTGGTCCACGGTGGGGTGGCCGCACGGGCACGACGGCGGCAGAGAGCGCGCTCCGCGCCCAGCGGTTCACGACGAGAGTGGCAGCGCGTTCTGGGGAGTGGAAGGCCACGCGGCGATCTCCGGTGGCTTGGGCGGCGCTGGGTGGCGCCGTCTGCGCCGCGCCTCTCTCTGGCGGCCGCAAAGCCGCCGCTGGCGTCGGTCACGGGGCAGCGCACCTCCTGCTGCTCGTCGCCGACGTCCGCAAGGTGCCAGGGGGTCGTGCGGCGCAGGAATAAGGGTGAGGGGACAGGGAACACGGCGACACAGCGGCACTGGCGAGATCGACGTCTGGTTCTGAAGAAAACGACAGTGGTTCAGCCACTGTTAACTGAACTTGACTGTATTTGATTTTGACAATGCCCTGCAGGTGTTCGACAGAATGATTAGGCAAGCAGAAAAAAATTTCTGGAGCTGGGACTTGGTGAGGTGACCACTCAATGTACCCAGAGGCTGCCTGATTTTTCTCAGAATTTTTGGAGAAGGGTTTGAATGAATTTCATCAAATTTGACAAATCTGGTCCAAACTTGCAGCAGGTGTAGTTTGAAAAATTTGAACTGAAGACCAGTGGATCTTCATGGATCTTGGTTGAGGGTTCAAAGGACTAGGAAGGGAAAAAGGTTTGGGGGCAAAAATCAAAGCAGAAGGAGTAGTTCCTTTGTAAACCTCCAAGGGCTAGAATAGAGGGCAGAAATTGTTTGAATAAGATTTAAATGGAAAATAAATATATGGGGAGGTTCAACTTGCTGGATTTGATGCAAATCATGATCCAAAGATGAGGGAAGGTTTAGGAGAGTGGATTTGCACCAAGGTCAAGGCAAGAGAGAATTGTTGAAAGGGGCAAAGGATTATTCCAAAAGCCATAGTGCATTTTGAAAGAGATTTTCAAAGGGCATTTTTCCAAGGAAAAAGCATTTTGGTTTGAGTCCAAGTAAAAAGCAAGAACCTCCAAGACCAAAACCAAGTCTTGGGTGAATCTAAATAAAAACTCTTGCCATAAAATATTTTTGAAAGGGAGAGTCCTTTTGAAGAAAAATTTAAATCACCTCCCTCAAGTCAAATGAAACTTTTTGAAAGATCCAAATAAGATTTTGGGTGTCACATAGTCCCACAAGGAACAAACAAGGATATCCATGGACACAAAATGAAGTTCATACATGATGATGTCCATGAAAGCATTAGGTTACCTTGTCCCTTGTCTTACCAACAAGAGGTTTTGTGACTCCTTGAACTAGTGCAAGATGTGGAAGTTGTTTGCACTTGTCCTCGACAAAATGATATGAATGAAGTATGTTGGCGGAGTCACCCTCAAAAACTCTCTAGTTCTTCTTCTTCGGGATCCACATCAACTTGATGGGAATCCTTGGAGTTGTAGTCGTACTTGATGAAGTAGAACCTGATGTAGTCTTGGGAACCCACTTGACGAAGGCCTTGGGAGCTTCTTCAAATGCATCAATCTCTTCTTGAAGCTTGTCCTTGCCCTTTTGCTTGTGGTCTTGTGGTGGAAGATCATCTTGAGCTTGTGTCCCCTTGAAAGAAGTAGGACCATACTTCTCTTGTTGAGGAACAAACTTCGTCTTGGGGTATTGATCTTCTTTGCACTCAACTCCATTGGCATTGAACTTTCGTTCAAAACCAACACCTTGATTCTTCCGGTGTCTTCCTTGCTTGCGTACAATTTCCTCAAATTTCTTACTTCCGGCAAGGCTCTTGTAAACACCTTTCTCTATAATTCCCTTCAATAAGCTATTTTCTTGCTCAAGTGTAACTTGGCTAAGAGAATCATTAGTGGAATTAAGAGAACTACTAGAAGCAACAATATTGGATTTAACATGATCATTGTTACTACTAGAAGTAGAATCTTTCTTACTCTTGTTGCTAGATTTTACTTGTGGCATGTAAGTAGGCAAGAGTAAACGCTTGGCATAAGAAGAACTTTTCTTACGAAGATCATCATTGATTGCTTTTAAGAACCCATGCTCTTGCTCAAGGTTGAGATTTTCAAAGCGTAGCTTCTCATGAGTCTTTAAAAGTTCTCAATGATCTTCCAAGGTAGTTTCATGAGCTAACTTAAGAGTTTTTAGTTCTTTAGTTAGACACTCAATCTCCTTCTTATCATCGTCATTCGTTTTATCTTGATTAGCATTATTAATAGCAAGTTCATCATAGTTTTCATCACTAGAGTTGTCAACAAGTAAATCATCATCACCTAGCAAGTCATCTTCATCACTATTGAAATCAACATACTCGGGGTGTGATACCTTTGGGCCTTTAGCCATGAAGCATCTTCCAATTCCTTCATTTGGTGATTCAAATATGTCGTAGGAGTTGGTTGACACAAGTGCTAGACCAGCAACACCTTCATTTTGAGTATATTCGGAGTCGGAGTGATAACTTCTTTCGGAGTGATGGTCGGAGTCGGAGTCGGATACCCATTCACCAACGTGAGCTTGACGTCTTTGTTTTGTGTAGCTCCTTGATGACTTGTCCTTCCTTTCTGAATCCTTGCTTCTTCGAGAGATTCTTTGTTCATAACGATCATCTCTACTCCTTATCTCTCTTGGAGGCGATTCTTCTCTTCTACTTCTCCTTTTGGGTGAATCTTCTCTTCTTTTGTAGGGAGCCGTACACTCATTGGAGTAGTGTCTGTGTCTTCCACAATTGTAGCAATTACGCTCACGACTTGAAGATATTTTTTCATTGTAGGACCTTGACTTGGAACTTCTTTCCTTGCTTCTACTCTTGTGGAACTTCTTGAAGTTCTTCACCATTAGGCTCAATTCCTCATTGAAGGTTTGTTTCTCACTTGATTATGTAGGAGCATCACATGAGGCTTTGTAAGCACCACTTGTCTTGTTGTGAAGCTCTTCCTTATCCTTGAGTGACATCTCATGAGCAACAATTCTTCCAAGGACTTCTGTTGGCTTGAGATCTTTGTAGTTGGGCATCATTTGGATCAATGTGCACACGGTATCATATTTTCCATCCAAGGCTCTTAGGATCTTCTTGGTGATGAATCTATCAGTCATCTATTCACTTCCTAAGCCAACAATCTCATTTGTAATGAGAGCAAGCCAAGAGTACATTTCAGTGACACCTTCACCATCCTTCATTTTGAACTTGTCAAGTTGACTTTGAAGCACATCCAATTTGGATTCCTTGACAGAGTCGGTACCCTCGTGCATATCAATCAAAGTATCCCAAATTTCCTTTGCATTCTCAAGACGGCTGATTTTTTTTGAATTCTTCGGGGCACAATCCGTTGAAGCGGATATCGCAAGCTTGAGCGTTGTATTGCAGCATCTTGAACTCTTCTGCGGTAGCTTCACGGTTTGGTTCTCTCCCATCAAAGAACTCACCTTGCAAGCCAATACACACAATAGCCCAAACGGCGGGGTTATGTCCAAGAATATGCATTTTCATCTTATGCTTCCAACTTGAAAAATTAGTACCATCAAAGTAAGGACCTCTACGGTGGTAATTTCCCTCGCTAGACACCATAATCTCCTAGGTTGTGAAACCAAGGCTATGATCACCAAAAGCTATGGAAATCAAGGCGAGACCAAAGCTCTGATACCACTTGTAGGATCGAAAGTATGTCTAGAGGGGGGGTGATTATACTACTTGACCAAATAAAAATCTATCATTTTCCCAATTTTAAGTCTTGGCAGATTTTAGCAACTTAGCACAAGTCAAGTAATCAACCTACACATGCAAGTCTAAGAGTATAGCAGCGGAATGTAAAAACGTTGCACATGAAGGTAAAGGGAGGAGTTTGGAGGGAGCACACGCAATGTAGACCCGGAGATTTTTTCCGTGGTTCCGATAGGTGGTGCTATCGTACATCCACGTTGATGGAGACTTCAACTCATGAAGGGTAATGGCTGCGCGTGTCCATAGAGGGCTCCACCCACGAAGGGTCCACGAAGAATCAACATTGTCTATCCCACCATGGCCATCGCCCACAAAGGACTTGCCTCACTAGGGTAGATCTTCACGAAGTAGGCGATCTCCTTGCCCGTACAAACTCCTTGGTTCAACTCCACAATCTTGTCAGAGGCTCCCAAGTGACACCTAACCAATCTAGGAGACACCACTCTCCAAAAGGTAATAGATGGTGTGTTGATGATGAACTCCTTGCTCTTGTGCTTCAAATGATAGTCTCCCCAACACTCAACTCTCTCTCGCGGATTTAGATTTGGTGGAAAGATGATTTTGGTGGAAAGCAACTTGGGGAAGGCTAGAGATCAAGATTCTTGTGGTTGGAATGGAATATCTTGGTCTCAACACATGAGAAGGTGGTTCTCTCTCAGAAAATGTATGCTGAAAGTGTAGGCACATTCTGATGGCTCTCTCCATGAATGAAGAGTGGGTGGAGGGGTATATATAGCCTCCACACAAAATCTAACCGTTACACACAATTCACCAAACTCGGTGAGACCGAACCATGCAACTCGGTCAGAATGATTTATTTCAAAATGTGAATGTTAGGCTTTTCGGTCGGACCGACATGTCAACTCGGTGGGACTGATTTCATTAGGGTTAAGGCATAACGTAATCTCGGCGAGACCGATCACATAAACTCGGTAAGACCGATTTCTGTAATAGGAAACAGAGAGTTGGTCAAGCAAACTCGATGGGACCGAATCGCTCATTTCAGTGAGATCGAAATGTTACGAAAGGGAAACAGAGAGTTTGCATTGCGAATTCAGTGGGACCGATCGCTCGTCTCGGTTATACCGAAACATTATGAAGGGAAACAGAGAGTTTGCAATCCCATCTCGGTGAGACCGAGATCCCTATCGGTGAGACGGAACTGATTAGGGTTTCTGTCTATGGTTATGTCAAATGAGCTCGGTGGCACCGGATAGATCAAATAGGTGGGGCCGAGTTTGACTTTTCGTTTGGGACATATGTGGATATGAGAAAGTGGTTGAGGGCTTTTGGAGCAAGCAAGCCATTAAGCAACACCTCATCCCCTTTTAATAGTATTGGCTTTTCCTATGGGCTTAATGTGATCTTGGATCACTCAAATGAAAATGTAGAGTCTTGAGCTTGAGCCAATATATGTCCTTAGCATTTTGAGGGGTCCACGTTCCTAGTCCATGCCATGCCAATCATTGAACTTTCTGAAATGATCCTCTTGAAAGGGCATTAGTTCAATGAGCTATATGTTGTTAGGAATTACCAAAACCACCCAGGGATAGTTGCATGTTCACATTTGGATTAAAGAGTGCTGGGTCCACTTTTGCAAAGGCAGTCCAGATTGGTTTTGAGCCACAGCTGCACAGAAACATTGAAGCTTATATGGATGATATTGTGGTTAAGACCAAAGATAGAGCCACCCTTATTCAAGATTTGGAGGATACATTTGCTAATCTACGCAAGATCAACTTGAAGCTCAACCCGGAGAAGTGTGTGTTTGGTGTTCCCTCCGGCAAGCTGCTTGGGTTCTCTGTGTTCCATCGGGGGATTGAAGCCAACCCCAACAAGATTAAAGCTATCGAACATATCCAAGCACCAAGGACAGTCAAGGATGTGAGGCATCTGACAGGGTGCATTGCCGCCCTAAGCAGATTCATCTCCAAGTCTACCGAGCGCGCCCTGCCATTCTTGAAAATTTTGAGGAAGGCAGGGCCCATGAACTCGACCCCGGAAGAAGATGCAGCTTTGCAAAGAGTTGAAGACCTACTTGTCCTCTGTGCCTACCTTGGTTTCTACCAAACCATAAGAGCCATTGCTGCTATACTTAGCGGCAACCAACCAAGTGGATAGTGCAGCCGTGGTGCGCAGCAGGAAGTGGATGAAGCAGAAAGTGAGCAAGGACGGCAGAGCCAGAGAAGGATCAAGACAGTAATGAGCATGGCAGCGAGAGCAACCCCAAGGACACGGCAAGGAAGAAAGTGGTGCAACGCCCAGTGTACTTCATCGGCTCCTGGTTACTGGGGGCTAGATCGAGGTTCTCTGGCGTGCAAAAGTTGATCTTTGGTCTTATCATGGCCTCAAGGAAACTGCGCCACTACTTCCAAGCCCACGAGATTACGGTTGTCATTCATTTCCTGTTACAAAGGATACTCCGAAACCCTGAGGCTACCAGCAGAATAGTGGAGTAGGATTTGGAGTTATCCAGTATTGGTTTGAAGTTTGAGAGCACATCAACAATCCAGAGCAGGGCATTGGCAGAGTTTATTGTAGAATGGACGCCAACCCCTGATGAGGAAGTGCCAGAGACAGCTATCCCCGGCAAGGAATCACCCCAAGAATGGATTATGTATTTCGATGGTGCCTTTTCCCTGCAAGGTGCAGGAGCTGGCGTGCTTCTTGTCGCCCCCTCCGGGGAGCACTTGAAGTACGTCGTCGAGATGCATTTTGCCCGGGAAGAGGCAACCAACAATACATTAGAGTATGAAGGGCTCCTTACCGGGCTCAGGATGCCGCAGAATTGGGAATTAAGAAGCTGATCATTCGAGGAGATTCACAGCTCGTGGTGACACAAGTCAACAAGGATTACCAAAGCCATTGATGGAGGCATATGTTGAGGAAGTGAGAAGATTGGAGGAACGCTTTGACAGATTGCAAATACAGCACGTACCCCGTGGAGAAAACAGCATAGGTGATCATCTGTCAAAGTATGCTGCGCAGAAGCTTCCTGTGGAACCAGGGACTTTTGTTCTCCATCTTACTAAGCCCTCCGTATCCCCAACAACAATGGCCCGGAAAAGGAGAAAGTTGGACTCCGGTAAGCCTCTCCCGCTAGAGCCGTCCGTTCCTGGCAGAGACCCTGCCGGAAACAACTCCTTGCCACCTACCCCACCGCACCCTCCAGCCGGGCCAATGGTCCCCGTGAACGAGGAATGTGCCCCCGCGGTAGAGGAGGTGCCGCTAGTCCTCGTTGCCGAGCCTCAGGCTCCAACTTGGGCAAGGCACATAGTCCACTTCCTCCAAACCGGAGAGCATCCTGGTGACCAAGAGCTGAAAAAGTAGCCCGGAGGGCCAGTATGTATCAGTTTGTCGATGACACTCTATACAGAAGGAGGCCCAACGGTGTGAGATTGAAGTCATCTGCCGGGAAGAAGGAAAGGAACTGCTAGCTGAGATACACAAAGGCATGTGCGGCTCCCACATTGGGTCAAGGGCATTAGTTGGGAAAGCATTTCAGCAGGGATTCTATTGGCCCACAGCCATCCAAGATGCGGTCGAGCTAGTCACCAAATGTGAAGCCTGCCAGTTCCATTCCAAGAACATCCACCTGCCTGCCCAAGCTCTTCAGACGATCCCTTTATCATGGCCATTTTCGGTGTGGGGGCTCGATATCCTCGGCCCCTTCCCCCGAGCAATCGGGGGCTTTGAATTCTTGTTCATTGCCATCGACAAGTTTACAAAGTGGCCGGAAGTGACTGCCGTGAGAAAGCTGACTGCTCAGTCAACTATCAAGTTCTTGAAAGAATTGGTGTGTCGTTTTGGAGTCCCAGCAAGGATCATTACCGACAACGACACCCAGTTCACGAGCCGCGCCTTCATGCAATATGTTCATGCCCTCAGATGCAAGATCTCATTTATCTCTGTTGGACATCCCAGAAGCAATGGACAAGCTGAGAGGGTGAACGCTGAAGTGTTGTGAGGACTAAAGACAAGAACCTTTGATACGCTGCAGAAGCACGGCAGGGCAGTGGATCGATGATCTGCCGGTAGTTCTCTGGTCCCTCAGAACGACACCAAATCGAGCTACCGGGCAGACTCCCTTCTCCCTGGTCTACGGGGCAGAAGCAGTTATCCCCACGGAACTCATTTACGGGTCGCCTCGAGTGCTTGCCTACGATGAAGCAGCGCAAGATCAGCGCCGGCATGACAACGCTGTGCTACTCGAGGAGAACCATCTCCGGGCTGCTATGCGTGCTACATGCTATCAGCAAGCCCTGCATCGCTATCTTAGCCACAGGGTTCAAGCCCAGTGTTTTGAGGAAGGCGACCTTGTCCTTAGGCGCGTTCAGTCTGCCAAGGGTACAAACAAGTTGACACCAAAGTGGGAAGGCCCTTACCGGGTAGTACGAGTCACCAGACCTAGCGCAGTCCGTCTGGAGACCGGAGATGGCATTCAATTGCAAAACTCATGGAATATTGAGCATCTCCACAAGTTCTACCCGTAAGGCACGGCTGTCGGGCCCTGCCCGGCAGCCACCCTTTTGTACAGGCCTTGCCTCAGTTGCATGTAACCCCTTGTACAAAGCCAGGGCGATGACCCTGAGCAAGAGAGAAATAAACGAAGTGTTGGGGGGCCCCGACCAATTTGCATGCATGCCTAAGCATTCCAATAGCACTGCATAAGAATTTCATGAGCATTTGCATATGCATATAGATAGGATCGCATCTTGCATCATTCCCATCTGCATGAAGTTGTAGGTTCCTGCCGTGAACTTGGTCTCTACAAGGAGTTGGGAAGATGGACCAACATTGCGATCTTCGGCAAAACAGATAAGTTCTACCTCTTGTCCATTAGTGTTCTGTAAGCTATAACTTATGCATGAGAAAACTCGCCACTCTTTTGAGACTTAGGTGCTCCCATCCTTGCCTCGAATGTTGCTTCAGTCAGGATGGTCGAAGTGGCCTTTGGTAAAAGGAAGTTGGCGGGGGGCTGGTCCCTTTACTTTTTGCCCGGTAGACACAGTTGTCTGGCAAACAAAAGGGTGCCGGCAGGGTAGCCTGCCGGGGAAAACTCGTTTATTTATATTAAGGAGTCATCCCACCTCTGCATGGACATACACATGCATGGGTTCCTGGCAAGGTTTATCTTTTTCATTAATATGCTGATAATACAAGTACAAGCATTACAGAACACAAACATGGGCTAGAGAGATTATATTATTTGAATTGAAATTTGGAAAATGTCTACATGTTTAAGATTGAAAAAAGATAAGTGCCCGTAATGCCCTTTCTTGTCCCTCTCCTCCTAGGCACGGCCGTCTAAGGTGAGGAGGGCAAAAGGAGTGCCTGGGCAGAAGCCCAGCCCGCCCCCCTCGAGCTCCAGGAGAGGTAGTCCGGCGGGAGCGGGAGAACACCGGGGAACACATCGATGGAGAGCACGGCGGAGGCGACCCGTCCACCACCGCCACTAGGGCCAGCAGGACACGGCAGGGCTAACAGAGACGCAGCCCGAGAGGAAGCCTGCTGGGGTCCAGCTAGGGGACTGCTTGAGGAGCCAGGGAGCACCATCCCCACCTCTGCATCTAACTCCCCAGCAAATCACATTGTCGGGAAGGAGATGCGGATGCAGATGATGGTGCTGCCGCCTGATGAAGATGTTGCGGGCGGCGCTCAGCCGGAGTCAGAGTCTTCGCCCTCCTGCCCGCTATCGTCGTCTCGCCGTCACTGTCCTCCTCGTCGCTTTCGCTCGAGGAGGAGCTTTGGTCGTTGGTTGAGCTCTTCATGCATCACCCTAAGCGACCTCCTGAGCGCCCGAAGATCTTGACGGAGAGCAGACCGCTCTCCATTAATTTGAACTAGAGAACGTGCCCCTCTGAGAAGCCGTGGGGCGCGAGCGAAAGTCTTCCACCACGGCAGAGATACTCACGTGAGGGGCAGGGAAGTCGACATCAACCCACATGCCACCATTCCCACAACCCCTCATGTGCAACCTCAGAGCGCGTGGTTGTTCGAGCTCCATCTCCCATGCAAAGGGAGTTGGAAGGCGAAGATGACCACACAGGGGTTTGTACAGCCTGATGATGAACTCTCGAGGTTGGTTCCCAACATGGCCTTCCATTGGGGGAGGAGCCGCCAGTGAGGATGCAGCCAAGGCACCAGCCCGCCCTCCTCTTCCCCGGGCGCCACGGGGACCTCGACTTCGCCCCCTCCCTCCTCCTCTCTCGGCGGGCACCGCCGCCGCAGGATCGGGAGGGGGAGGGATGCGTTGTCGAGAAGAAACTCTCTTCGCCGCTGCTGGGATGCAACCGCGCCCTTGCCCTCTCACCATGACTAGAAGGGAAGAGTTGCAGAGGAGGAGAGGAGTAAGGATGTGCAGAAAAGTACTACCCAGCCCCTTTTTATAGGAGGATGAGGCAGGGGCTGGCTTATCACACAGGAAATGGCCGCCCCGCTCCTCCAATACAGCCTCTCTGCACCTTCCGTGGCTCTCAGAATCAAGGCCGACCCTCTGCTCCAACCATCGGCGCCTGATTTTCGGCTATGGCACTCCTCCTCGCGCCCTCCGCATCCACCACCTACCCTGCCCAATGCATGGAGAACACGTGGCAGGTGCGTGCGAAACAGGAGGCAAGTGGAATGGCAATTTCTGCCTCGTGATCATGGGACGTGGGCAATCCACGGCCACGATCGAAGTTTTTCCGCAGCTTTATGTACGACGTGCAGGAAAATTGGAAACTGACCCAAGCTCAAGATTAATGAAGAAGCAAAAGAAGATCTCAAGAGGCCAACCTCTTCAGCACCCCTGCCTGCGCACATATTAGGCCCTACCCTGATGACACTCGGCAGCGCGGTCGGGGCAGGCCCGGGGGCTTCTGTCGGTGCAACAAACCCTGGGTCTGTTGCCCATACTGTGCACAGGCACGGGAGCAGGATTGAGACACCAACCCAAGTCAGAGTACAAGAAACCAAGAGCTTCGAAGGACCAACATGCAGATCAAGAGGACCAAGATCAAGCCAGAGAAGCGATATGCCACCAAGAGAAGAGCCTCCCTTGCCGGGCAGACGAGCTCGGCAAGGGCAGGGTCGCCCCTGGAAGAAAACATCCAAGACATCCCGGCAGGGCCTGCCGAGACTCGCGGTGGCAAAACCACCTCACCGAACCACTCCGCCACAACCCACGTCGTCAATCAGTTCGGTGTCAAGCCGCGAAGTGACTAAGTGGCAGCCGTTTGCCACATGGTGGCCTCTTTCTATAGGAAATGCCTTCAGACGACACCCGTCCTGCGATGTGTCAAGCGAGCAGGTGTGAAACTGGCAAAATAGCCCGGCAAGGCTTGCCGGGCAACCAATGACGTGACGTTAAGTGGTGCATTTAATGCAACCCTTCAGCCTGCAGAGTTAGGTATGATAGCATGGTTTGCTATCTTATCAGTGCGTAATGAACACTTTGCCATTGTGGTAACCCCTTAATCGATAAAAGGAGGCCCATGGCAACGGTAGAAAGGGTTAGAAGGTTGGACAACACACACGCCCATACACGCGTAGCCACTGCTGCCCCTGCCGGGCAAGTGTACTACGCTCCACCACCATTCTTCCACCATCAATCCACCAAAGCAGGAGTAGGGTTTTACGCCTCACGGCATCCCGAACCTGGGTAAAATTGCCTGCGTGATTTCTGCCGTGCTGCCCCATGCTCGTCTGCTCTTTGTGCAATGCGACGTCCCGCTGCCGAGCCAGCAAGGGGCCCTCGGGTCCCATAGGTGGCCGTGGTTTCCCACGAAAAATCATGAGAGAGTGTTTATCTAAAAGTTTCATTGCATGACCTAAACCATTTAGTTCTTCATAAAGGTGAGATATAACATTTTCATTTCGATAAATACCTCTCCTCAGGTCTTTGTTAAAACCTTCTTGGTGATGTTTAAATTTTCTCATCATCTCATTGAGTTCATCATCCTACTGATAAATATGAAAGAATCCATATTTTCTTGTTTGGCTTGCTGAACGGGTTTACCTATTCTCTTCTGCTACCTCTCTGAATTATTCCATGATTTCAACATGGTAAACAAATTATGAGAACTTAGCCAGTTCTTTAATATACCATTATTCTCTACCTATAATGATCTTTTGTATCATCTCCTTTCTAGCCTCTGATACGTCTCCAACGTATCTATAATTTTTGATTGTTCCATGCTATATTATATTCTGTTTTGGATGTTTAACGGGCTTTATTATACACTTTTATATTATTTTTGGGACTAACCTATTAACCGGAGGCCCATCCCAAATTGTTGTTTTTTTGCCTATTTCAGTGTTTCGCAGAAAAAGAATATCAAACGGAGTCCAAACGGAATGAAACCTTCGGGAACGGGATTTTCGGAACAAACGTGATCCAGAGGACTTGGAGTCTACGCAAAGCAATCAACATGGAGAGCATGAGGCAGGGGGCGCGCCTACCCCCCTAGGCGCGCCCTCCACCCTAGTGGGGCCCACGTTGCTCCACCGACGTACTTCTTCCTCCTATATATACCTACGTACCCCCAAACTATCAGATACGGAGCCAAAAACCTATTTCCACCGCCACAAACTTCCGTACCTATGAGATCCCATCTTGGGGCCTTTTTTGGCGCTCCGACGGAGGGGGCATTGATCACGGAGGGCTTCTACATCAACAACATAGCCTCTCCGATGATGTGTGAGTAGTTCACCTCAGACCTTCCGGTCCATAGTTATTAGCTAGATGGCTTCTTCTCTCTCTTTGGATCTCAATACAAAGTTCTCCTCGATCTTCTTGGAGATCTATTCGATGTAATCTTCTTTTACGGTGTGTTTGTCGAGATCCGATGAATTCTGGGTTTATGATCAAGATTATCTATGAACAATATTTTGAATCTCCTCTGAATTCTTTTATGTATGATTGGTTATCTTTGCAAGTCTCTTCGAATTATCAGTTTTGTTTGGCCTACTAGATTGATCTTTCTTGCAATGGGAGAAGTGCTTAGCTTTGGGTTCAATCTTACGGTGCTCGATCCCAGTGACAGTAAGGGAAACGACACGTATTATATTGTTGCCATCGAGGATAAAATTATGGGGTTTATATCATATTGCATGAGTTTATCCCTCTACATCATGTCATCTTACTTAAAGCATTACTCTGTTCTTATGAACTTAATACTCTAGATGCATCCTGGATAGCGGTCGATGTGTGGAGTAATAGTAGTAGATGCAGAATCGTTTCGGTCTACTTGTCGCGGACGTGATGCCTATATACATGATCATACCTAGATATTCTCATAACTATGCTCAATTCTATCAATTGCTCGACAGTAATTCGTTTACCCACCGTAATACTTATGCTATCTTGAGAGAAGCCACTAGTGAAACCTATGGCCCCCGGGTCTATTTTCCATCATTTAATCTTCCAACACTTAGTTATTTCTATTGCCTTTTATTTTACTTTGCATCTTTATCATAAAAATACCAAAAATATTATCTTATCATATCTATCAGATCTCACTCTCGTAAGAGACCGTTGAGGGATTGACAACCCCTTTATTGCGTTGGTTGCGAGGTTCTTATTTGTTTGTGTTGGTGTGAGGGACTCGTGCGTGATCTCCTACTGGATTGATACCTTGGTTCTCAAAAGCTGAGGGAAATACTTACGCTACTTTACTGCATCACCCTTTCCTCTTCAAGGGAAAGCCAACGCAGTGCTCAAGAGGTAGCAAGAAGGATTTCTGGCGCCGTTGCCGGGGAGATTCGCGGCAAGTCAAGTCAAGTCAAGACATACCAAGTACCCATCACAAACTCTTATCCCTCGCATTACATTATTTGCCATGTGCCTCTCATTTTCCTCTCCCCCACTTCACCCTTGCCATTTTATTCGCCCTCTCTTTTCTGTCCGCCTCTTTTTTGCTTGCTTCTTGATTGCCCGTGTGTTGGATTGCTTGCTTGTCACGATGGCTCAAGACAATACTAAATTGTGTGATTTTACCAATACCAACAACAATGATTTTCTTAGCACTCCGATTGCTCCTCTTACCGATGCTGAATCTTGCGAAATTAATGCTGCTGTGTTGAATCTTGTCATGAAGGACCAATTCGACGGCCTTCCTAGTGAAGATGCCGCTACTCATCTGAATAGCTTCGTTGATTTGTGTGATATCCAAAAGAAGAAAGATGTGGACAATGATATTGTTAAATTGAAGCTATTTCCTTTTTCGCTTAGAGATCGTGCTAAAGTTTGGTTTTCGTCTTTGCCTAAAAATAGTATTGATTCATGGAATAAGTGCAAAGATGCTTTTATCTCTAAGTATTTTCCTCCCGCTAAAATCATCTCTCTTAGAAACGATATTATGAATTTTAAGCAACTTGATCATGAACATGTTGCACAAGCTTGGGAGAGGATGAAATTAATGAACGTAATTGCCCTACACATGGTTTGAATCTTTGGATGATTATACAAAAATTTTATGCCAGATTGAATTTTGCTTCTAGAAATCTTTTAGATTCGGCCGCGGGAGGCACTTTTATGGAAATCACTTTAGGAGAAGCTACTAAACTCCTAGATAATCTTATGGTTAATTATTCTCAGTGGCACACCGAAAGATCTACTAATAAAAAAGTGCATGCGATAGAAGAAATTAATGTTTTGAATGGAAAGATGGATGAACTTATGAAATTATTTGCTACTAAAAGTGTTTCTTCTGATCCTAATGATATGCCTTTGTCTACTTTGATTGAGAATAATAACGAATCTATGGATGTGAATTTTGTTGGTAGGAATAATTTTGGTAACAACGCGTATAGAGGAAACTTTAATCCTAGGCCGTACCCTAGTAATTCCTCTAATAATTATGGTAATTCCTACAACAATTCTTTTGGAAATTTTAATAAGATGCCCTCTGAATTTGAGACTAGTGTTAAGGAGTTTATGAATTCGCAAAAGAATTTCAATGCTTTGCTTGAAGAAAAATTGCTTAAGGTTGATGAATTGGCCAGGAACGTTGATAGAATTTCTCTTGATGTTGATTCTTTGAAACTAAGATCTATTCCACCTAAGCATGATATCAATGAGTCTCTCAAAGCCATGAGAATTTCCATTGATGAGTGCAAAGAAAGAACTGCTAGGATGCATGCTAAGAAAGATTGCTTTGTGAAAGCGTGTTCTTCTAATTTTTATGAGAATAAAGATGAAGATCTAAAAGTTATTGATGTGTCCCCTATTAAATCTTTGTTTTGCAATATGAATCTTGATAATGATGGGACTTAATATGAGCCACCTTTACCTAGAAGGCGTTCCGAGAATTCGGAGTCTTTAGATCTTCTTTTTTTGAATATTTACTGTAAGGCAAAGCCCCACAGCCCTTTATTAAAGAAAGCAGAACTGTACAAACAAATTACAGACTATACAAGGAAGGAAAAATGAAAAGAGTCTACCTATGGCTAAACAACTCTACCTGCTTTACAACAAAGAAGCAACCCAAGCCAAGAGTTTTGGTTTTGTACAATCCTTCACCCTATGAGCAAGCAAAGAGATATCATGGATGAATTTACACTTCCAAGCACTGAAAGTAGCTCTCTCAGCTCTGAAGGTTCTGCTATTTCTCAGAATCCAAATATTCCATGTTGTTGTGAGCATAACTTCAACGAAGAAAGGGTGCATGAAGCTGGACCTAGCATGCAGGATACATTGCAGAATATCTGAGCCTCCAGACCAATCAATGCCCAAGTACCTCCAGACTCTACAGCTGAAGGTGCAGTTAAAAAACACATGGATTCTATCCTCATACGCCAGATCACTTCAAATGAGGCATAGATTGTCATCCTGATTTGAGCGCCAGTGTCTCCTAACCAACATATCCTTGGTGTTAAGTCTGTCAAAGAATAATAGCCAGCCGAACACCTTGATCTTCATGGTGCACTTACTCTGCCATAGCCATTTGCAAGGTTGTATTGTAGGTAGGTGTGAGTGCATGATCATGTAAAAAATTTTGGCAGTGTATCCTCCTGATTGACCAGGCCATATCCAAACATCAGGTATAGTGGGGTCTTTGTCTAACTACATGATCCAACCTTCCAGCATGTGTAACTCAGCAGCAGCCTCATGAGAAAGAGGCAAATAAAACATAGAGTAAAGATCCGGGGAGTGAAGAAATTCCCTCACAGAGATCCTGTCATTATTGACAAAAGAAAACAACCTTGGCAATCTCCAACATAGGGGTCTAGCAGAGCCCCCAATGTGCCAAGAGTCTGTCCAGAACAGAGCAGAATCACCCATGTTGATATGAGCTGAGGCTATAGCAGTGTAAGCCTCATGCAGCTTCAGAACATCCCTCCACCAAAAAGATCAAGCATTAGCTGTTGCCTGTGGAACCCCATGATCATAGTAGCTGTTCCATATCAGGGTCACCCAAGGGACATCAACCTTGTTATAGAATTTGTGAAGATGCTTGATAAGAAGTCCTTTATTCTGGATGTTCAGATTAATAATACCTAAATCCCCTTTATCTCTTGGCCTGCAAACCAGCTCCCAAGCAGCCAGAGATTGTTTTGGAGCATCACTATTACCTCTCCAAAGGCATTGCCTGAAGATTCTGTCTAGCTTCTTAATGATCCCTGCTGGAATATTGAGGCTGCACAAAAAGTATATTGGCAGAGAGGTCAGGACAGAGGTAAGAAGCTGCAAGCGAGAGCCTTGATTCAGCATAGAAGAGCTTGCAGTTAACCTCCTCTCAAGACTGTCAACTAAGGGCATGAGGTCAATGATCCTTGGCCTTGTAGTTCCCAAAAGCAATCCAAGATAAGTAAATGGTAGCTGGCCAATTTTACAACCAAGAATAGCAGCCTCCTCATCAGTCATGTTCAATGGAATCATTGAGGATTTAGCAAAGTTGACCTTTAAACCAGTGGATTGTTGGAAGGTAAGCAGCATGTTCTTGAGGGCAACAAGCTCATCATCCTTAGCTGCAAGAAATAGGATCGTGTCATCCGCATATTGAATGATGGGAAACTCTCTGTCATGGGTTTGAATAGGCAAAGATAGCGTGCCATGCACCAGCATTTGGTTGACCATAGACTGCAACAGATCTGCTACGATGACAAACAACAGAGGTGATAGTGGATCACCCAGTCTGACCCCACACTTGCACATAAATTGCTTTCCAGGAATGCCATTTAACAGTACAGACGAAGAACCTGTAGACAACAGTTGTTTAATCCAAAGAATCCATTTGGCATCAAATCCTTTATGCTGCAACATCTGAAGAATAACCTCATGCTCGACAGTGTCAAAGGCCTTAGCAAAGTCCAACTTAAGAATTATGATTGGGCGCTTGGACTGTTTACATTGATGAATATACTCAAAACTCCAGGCCAGACAATCCTGAATTGACCTACCCTTAAGGAACCCATACTGATTTTTGTTGATACACTTAAGGATCACCCTCTGCAACCGGTTGGCCAACAATTTTGTTTGAAATTTAAGACAAGTGTTGGTGAGAGATATTGGCCGGAAATCATCGGGCCCTTCTGGTGAAGTGATCTTGGGTATGAGCGTAATGAGGGAGGAATTAATGTTTTCCCACGAAAGCTTCCCCTCATAAAAATCCTGAATCATCCTCAAGAAGTCCTTCTCAATTATAGGCCAACAGCGCTTGACGAACATCCCATTAAAGCCATCCAGACCAGGTGCCCGATCCACCGGCAATTCCTTCAAAACTTTGTTAATTTCCTCATCAGAAAACGGCAAGGATAGCTCCTCCAGTCCCGGGATGGGCTGAATTAAATGATTCAAATCGAAGCCCATATTGATCCCTTGGGCCTGGCCCATCCTTGATTTGAACGAAGCCCAAATAATTCCCGCCATCTGAGCGTGATCAGTCACAGGATCAAGCATGGAACTGATCTTCAGACTGGAGATTGAGTTTGTCCTCATACGCTCCGAGGCCATGGCATGAAAAAAATTGGAATTCTCCTCGCCAACCTTTATATACCGAATAGTGCACTGCTGTTTCCAATATATGTAGTGAATTTCAACAGATGTTCATAGTGAAACTTCACAATTTTCCGGAAATTGAATTCCGGCCGTGTTAAAGGTCGCACTTCCTCCAGCTGATCAAAGTGTAGAATCACCTTTGAGCAGTCAACAGTAAGCTTTTTGATGTAAGATAACTTTTTGCTCCAAAATTTCAAATCATACCGCAGCCGCTTAAATTTCCTTGTAATAACCGCAGAAGCAGAAAGATCAGAGAATACTGGTGCATTCCAAGACTTGGTGACACAATCCATGAACCCCGGCATACCCAACCAGAAATTTTCAAACCGAAAAGTCTTGGCCGCAGGAATGGTAGTGTCAATGGACACCACACAAGGCACGTGATCCGAGGCAGTTCTGGCGAGTGGATTAACCACAGTGTTCGGATAATGTGAAATCCAATCAGCAGTAGTAAAGAACCAATCAAGTTGCTCGAGCAGGGGGTTTTGCTGCATATTAGACTAGGTGAAGCTATGGCCTTTCAAGGGCAGCTCCAAGAGACCAGGGTGACCAATTATTTCGTTGAAGAGGAAGAGATCATTAATATCACCACCCGGGAGGTTTCTGTTATCCAAAGACCTGATGAAATTAAAGTCCCCCAACAATAGCCAATTTTCACCGGGAGGGATGTCTAGATGATATAGCCAACTAACGAAATCGTCCCTAGGCTGACCCTCACATGGCCCATACAAAGAGGCTAGGGTCCATTTTTCGGAGTTCTGCAACGATTGGAAGGAGACGACAACACCAAACCTCTGAATATCAACAAGCTGGCCGTGAAAGATCGAAGAATTCCAAACGACTAGAATCCCACCAGAGGCTCCAACAGAAGGCGAGAACGCGAATTGATCAAACCTCCTAGGGCAGAAGGATCTAATCGTTCTAATATCAAAGTTCTCGCATTTAGTTTCCTGGAGACAAAGAACAGAACATCTGCTCTCCTCAATCTTGGCACGTAGGTCACGCTGCCGAGCCTCAGAATTCAGCCCACGCACGTTCCAACAGAGCACATTCCAATTTCGAAAATAACAATTATCCATAAAAAACGGCGCTGGGAAGTAGTTGCAGATCCAGCTGCTTAACAGCATGGTCATGAGCAAAACATAAGTGGCAGTAGCAATAACCAAGGATTTCAGACAGTCACACAAACAGAAAGTACTAACAAAAAAGGGCACAAAAACAAAAGTGCCCAACTCTCCATGAAGCTTCTTGGGTTGTCAATCATCATGTGGACCATCGTCTTCTGCAGCAGGACGTGGAGAAGCCATAAGCTTCTCGACCGATAACTCAGACGGATCAATGCCCAGAGCCACTCCAATTGCCTGCATCGTCAGAATAGGCGTCGGGGGTGGGAGAGGAAGCTGGCTAGGCTCATCATCAAGGCGAAGCTTCTTTGCCTTCGGGCGACGCAGGGGGGCAGACCTCGGAGGGATGGCAGAAACTGGCTTCATGCCCGTCCTTTTGGCAGAACTGCGTGTCAGAACTGGTTCCATAGGCGTGATAGAACGCCTGGAGCATGCAGACTGACGTGGTCGCTTGCCCAGCAGAGTTGGAGTGACCGAAGAAAACTGAAAATCCTCCTGGGAGACCGGTGAAGGAGAAAGTGGAACCTGGTAATTGGAGCACGAAAGATCATCAGATGTCAACTCTTCAATGACCACCGAAGAGCTGATTCCAGGATTGGAGACACATTGCTTGGAAGATAAGAGCTGAAATTTCTGTTGCAGATCAGCAGACCCAAATTTAACTTACAGCAACGTCGCAGAAAATCCAGGCAGACAAGCTGGTATATCCTTGATGAAAAATTCAGGCAACAAAGATTTGAACGATCTCTCCTAGATCAATGCCGGCAGAAGAACTGGCCCATAAAAGACCCTGACCATACCAAGATGAATCGGCTCCAACTGCACTATCGGTGGGGCTTGCAGAGGCTGCTGGACTTCAATCATATCCTCATCATCAGAAGAGTCCACGGATGGGTTCAAAATCATAGAGTTCTGGTCCTGGGCTGGTTGAACCTCCTCATGCTGCTACTGATGATCAGGTTGAACCTGTTCCTCCCACGGGCCCCATCCCGCTTCATGTTGCACATTATCAGCCCATCCGGCCACATCATTCTGCCCTTGATTAGGGCCCGGAGGAACTGCATTCCATCCCAGAGCAGGGTATGGAGGCATTGCCCAAAACGGTTGCGGCACCTGAACTACAGGCAACGGGTGTGGATTCCCATTAAGAGGCATAGGATCTTCATCCGCTGGGATCATGGCACCAGCAAATTCCCCTGATAAGATGTAACAACCAGCTGACCATGACACCATGACATCACCCCAATTGGCAAATTCCCGAAAGGTGACCGAGCGAGGGACTAGCGCATTGTTAGGGAACAAGGCACGGACCAAAGATCTAACCTTACGCCTGTCAGTGCTATTCCAGTAGTGGAACTGTCCGAAGGAGCCAACCATATCAGCAATGCACTGAGTGTTTCTATAGTCTAAAGGGATGCCGATGAACATCAACCACCCTGTCCGCTGGCCATGAATAGCACGAAAACCTTCACCCTGATTATGTGGGATAAAGCGGACAAAAAACTCATTGCCTTCATCATCGACCCCTAAGGGAAACGGCGGATGCAAAGTAAAAGAGCCTCGGACAACTGGATCGTCCATCTCGAACAAACCAACTCCTTGAAACCAAGTTTGAGCAGAAATAACCGGAACATGCATCACTTGAACTAGGAAATCAAGAACCTGCTGACGACGGACACCAACCAGCTCTGGAGGCGGGATCGGCTCCACAATGGCCACCATGAACTGCTCATGCGCTCGGGGTGGTGGAACGGCCGGCGTGTAGAAGGTGCGGGGCAGACGATCTGCTCCGCCATCTTCAATGTCGAAACCCGCTGGGATGAAGCGATGCGGGTCAATCTCGAACACCGCCATTGGAGGCTGCGGAGCAGGAGCCGGACCGGTGCTGGAGGAAGCTTGGGTGTGCGCGGCAGGGCAGATAGGCGGCGATGGTAGCGGCGGAGAAGCAGAGGATGGGGTTTTCTCCGGAGTCGTTTGGTCTCGGGAAACTAGAGAGACGGGGGAGGAAAGGAAGTCCTCTTTTCGGTCCCGCTTCCCAAAACCTGGCGATGGGACTTTAGGCACCCTGACGGACAAGTCAGGCGGCTTGCCGGTGCAATTTTTTTAACGTGTTCCGAACGAAAACAATTGCGGCACCGGACCTGATTCGTGCATGTCTCTGACGTGTGGCGCATAGCTAAGCAATTCTGATAGTCCCAATAGCTCGCAGCCATATCTTCAATCATATCGTCAAAACTTTGCAGATCTCTGATAATATCCTCAGGGGAGGAAGCTCTAGAGGCCAGAGGTGATGGGCTGCCACTCTCGTCATCAGACAGGCAGATGGGCTGGACCCTGGAGCCCGACGGAGGAACGTGGCCTGTTGAGGGTGGTTGGGTGGATGCAGGAGAATCCAAACCTTCCAATGCGAAAACTAATCGGCCACCCGAGGTTCCAGGGTTTAAACGGGCAGGAGATAAACCCTCCAGGGAAGGCGGGATTGTTCCAAACTGAATCACCAGCCTTGCCGGCGGCGGGGTCGTCACCGGAGAAGGAGCATCCGCATCCTCATGGGACGAAACATGATAACCAGCTGCTCTGACCGTGGTCACCTCATCGGTGGACGGGCCATAGCTATAGCCCTTACGCGCCGGGTATTGCATGAACGTGGCGAACGTAGCATGTTTCTTAGGAAGAGATTTGGCCGCGCGAGCACGGAGAGAAGATTTGGCCAGAGCAATTTTCATGGCCTCTAAACCAAGGCGAGCTCTCCTCTTAGAGGGGCTAACTAAAACCCATTCCTCTTGGCATTCAGATTGCCAAAGACGAAATTCTTTCTGCCAATCTGGGCCGCCATGACCCCAAAGGTGGAAGAAACACTTGAACTGATCACAAACAAAACTCCTCTAGTGCAGAATGAAAAAACCCACCTCCTTGCAAGAAACGTCGAATGAGAAAACGCCATCGTGGAGTAAAGATACCTTGAGGTGTGAACAATATCCTCCGATGGCCGCCTCGAGAGCGAACCCCACATTTTCCTCATCAAGCCGGAAGGTATGCCGTGCAAAAGAGACCACCATAATGAAATGGCCCGTGTCCACCGTGGGGTGCACCGATCTGTTGAAGTTGCGTTGGATCTCAGACGCCAACTTCATCCCAGGGGAGAAGTCCAATCCCAAGGAGAGCGCTGCATGTACCGCCATGAGCAAGAAGACAACCAGAAGAGAGAGGAAGAGACGCCGGGAATGATGAGCCGATCAGATGGCAAAACCCACGGACGGATGTGGGGATCGCCGGCGATGGTGGGTAGCTAGGGTTAGGGTGGCGGTGGAGAGGTGGGAGTCGCCACCTTACCTTCTCGGTGGTTCGAATGGTTTTTTGAGTCTTTAGATCTTGATGTAAAAATTGGTAAAAGTGGGATTGAAGAAGTCAAAACTTTAGATATTAATGAACCCACTATTTTTGATTTCAAGGAATTTAATTATAATAATTGCTCTTTGATAGATTGTATTTCCTTGTTGCAATCCGTGCTAAATTCTCCTCATGCTTATAGCCAAAATAAAGCTTTTACTAAACATATCGTCGATGCTTTGATGCAATCTTATGAAGAAAAACTTGAGTTGGAAGTTTCTATCCCTAGAAAACTTTATGATGAGTGGGAACCTACTATTAAAATTACAATTAAAGATCATGAATGCTATGCTTTGTGTGATTTGGGTGCTAGTGTTTCCACGATTCCAAAAACTTTGTGTGATTTGCTAGGTTTCCGTGAATTTGATGATTGTTCTTTAAACTTGCACCTTGCGGATTCCACTATTAAGAAACCTATGGGAGGAATTAATGATGTTCTTATTGCTGCAAATAGGAACTATGTGCCCGTAGATTTCATTGTTATTGATATAGATTGCAATCCTTGAAGTCCTATTATTCTTGGTAGACCTTTCCTTAGAACGATTGGTGCAATTATTGATATGAAGGAAGGGAATATTAGATTCCAATTTCCATTAAGGAAAGGCATGGAACACTTCCCTTGAAAGAAAATAAAATTACCTTATGAATCTATTATGAGAGCTACTTATGGATTGCCTACCAAAGAAGGCAATACCTATATCTATCCTTGTTTTTATGCCTAGCTAGGGGCGTTAAACGATAGCGCTTGTTGGGAGGCAACCCGATTTTATTTTAGTTTTCTTTTTGCTTCTGTTTAGGAATAAATATTTGATCTAGCCTCTGGTTAGATTTTTTCTTATGTTTTAATTAGTGTTTGTGCCAAGTTATTTGATCTTGCTGAAAATTCCAGAAACTTTCTGTTCACGAAAACAATTGTTAAAAATCACCAGAACGTGATAAAATATTGATTCAAATTTCAGAAGATCAATAAATAAATTGTCTAGGTCTTCCTATTTTGGTAGATTTTTTTGAGTTCCATAAGTTTGCGTTAGTTACAGATTACTACAGACTGTTCAGTTTTTGACAGATTCTTTTTTCGTGTGTTGTTTGCTTATTTTGATGAATCTATGGCTAGTAAAATAGTTTATAAACCATAGAGAAGTTGGAATACAGTAGTTTTAACACCAATATAAATAAATAATGAGTTCATTACTGTGCCTTGAAGTGGTGTTTTGTTTTCTTTCGCTAACGGAGCTCACGAGATTTTCTTCTAAGTTTTGTGTTGTGAAGTTTTCAAGTTTTGGGTAAAAGATTTGATGGATTATGGAACAAAGAGTGGCAAGAGCCTAAGCTTGGGGATGCCCATGGCACCCCAAGATAATCTAAGGACACCAAAAAGCCAAAGCTTGGGGATGCCCCAGAAGGCATCCCCTCTTTCGTCTTCGTCCATCGGTAATTTTACTTGGAGCTATATTTTTATTCACCACATGATATGTGTTTTGCTTGGAGCGTCTTGTATGATTTGAGTCTTTGCCTTTTAGTTTACCACAATCACCCTTTCTGTACACACCTTTTGAGAGAGACACACATGATACGGAATTTATTAGAATACTCTATGTGCTTCACTTATATCTTTTGAGCCATATAGTTTTTGCTCTAGTGCTTCACTTATATCTTTTAGAGCACGGTGGTGGATTTGTTTTATAGAAACTATTGTTCTCTCATGCTTCACTTATATTATTTTGATAGTCCTACAAAACAGCATGGTAATTTGCTTAATTGAGAATTAGTCCTAAGTGATAGGCATCCAAGTTTAGTAAAAAAAATTCTTATGAGTGTGTTGAATACTATGAGAAGTTTGATGCTTAATAATTGTTTTGAGATATGAAGATGGTGATATTAGAGTTATGCTAGTTGATTAGTTGTGGATTTGAGGAATACTTTGTTAAAGTTTGTGATTCCCGTGGCATGCACGGATGGTGAACCGTTATGTGATGAAGTCGGAGCATGATTTATTTATTGATTGTCTTCCTTATGAGTGGCGGTCGGGGACGAGCGATGGTCTTTTCCTACCAATCTATCCCCCTAGGAGCATGCGCGTAATACTTTGCTTTGATAACTTGTAGATTTTTGCAATAAGCATGTGAGTTCTTTATGACTAATGTTGAGTCCATGGATTATACGCACTTTTCATCTTTCCACCATTGCTAGCCTCTCTAATACCGCGCACTTTTCGCCGGTATCATACACCCACCATATACCTCCCTCAAAACAGCCACCATACCTACCTATCATGGCATTTCCATAGCCATTCCGAGATATATTGCCATGCAACTTACCACCGTTCCGTTTACTATGACACACTCCATCATTGTCATATTGCTTCGCATGATCATGTAGTTGACATCGTATTTGTGGCAAAGCCACCGTTCATAATTCTTTCATACATGTCACTCTTGATTCATTGCATATCCCGGTCCACCGCTGGAGGCATTCACATAGAGTCATATTTTGTTCTAAGTGTTGAGTTGTAAGTAAACAAAAGTGTGATGATCATTATTATTAGAGCATTATCCCAAGTGAGGAAAGGATGATGGAGACTATGATTCCCCCACAAGTCGGGATGAGACTCCAGACGAAAAAAAAGAAAAAAAAGAGGCCATAAAAAAGAGAAAAGGCCCAAATAAAAAAATGAGAGAAAAAGAGAGAAGGGACAATGTTACTATCCTTTTAACACACTTGTGCTTCAAAGTAGCACCGTGATCTTCATGATAGAGAGTCTCCTATGATATCACTTTCATATACTAGTGAGAGTCTCCTATATTATAGAACTTGGCTTGTATATTCCAATGATGGGCTTCCTCAAAATGCTCTAGGTCTTCGTGAGCAAGCGAGTTGGATGCACACCCACTTAGTTTCTTTTGTTGAGCTTTCATATACTTATAGCTCTAGTGCATCCGTTGCATGGCAATCCCTACTCACTCACATTGATATCTATTGATAGGTATCTCCATAGCCCGTTGATACACCTAGTTGATGTGAGACTATCTTCTCCTTTTTGTCATCTCCACAACCACCGTTCTATTCCACATATAGTGATATATCCATGGCTCACGCTCATGTATTGCGTGAAGATTGAAAAAGTTCGAGAACACCAAAAGTATGAAACAATTGCTTGGCTTGTCATCGGGGTTGTGCATGATTTAAATACTTTGTGTGGTGAAGATAGAGCATAGCCAGACTATATGACTTTTGTAGGGATAACCTGCTTTGGCCATGTTATTTTGAGAAGACATAAATGCTTAGTTAGTATGCTTGAAGTATTATTATTTTTATGTCAATATTAAACTTTTATCTTGAATCTTTAGGATCTGAGTATTCATACCACAAATTAAGAGAATTACATTGAAAATTATGCTAAGTAGCATTCCACATCAAAAATTCTGTTTTTTATCATTTACCTACTCGAGGACGAGCAGGAATTAAGCTTGGGGATGCTTGATACGTCTCCAACGTATCTATAATTTTTTTATTGTTCCATGCTATATTATATCCTGTTTTGGATGTTTAACGGGCTTTATTATACACTTTTATATTATTTTTGGGACTAACCTATTAACCGGAGGCCAGCCCAAATTGCTGTTTTTTTTTGCCTATTTCAGTGTTTCCCAGAAAAAGAATATCAAACGGAGTCCAAACGGAATGAAACCTTTGGGAACGTGATTTTCGGAACAAACGTGATCCAGATGACTTGGAGTCTATGCAAAACAATCAACTAGGAGAGCATGAGGCAGGGGGGCGCCTACCCCCCAGGCGCGCCCTCCACCCTCGTGGGGCCAATGTTGCTCCACCGACGTACTTCTTCGTCCTATATATACCTACGTACCCCCAAACTATCAGATACAGAGCCAAAAACCTATTTCCACCACCGCAACCTTCTGTACCCCTGAGATCCCATCTTGGGGCCTTTTCCGGCGCTCCACCGGAGGGGCATTGATCACAGAGGGCTTCTACATCAACACCATAGCCTCTCCGATGATGTGTGAGTAGTTCACCTCAGACCTTCGGGTCCATAGTTATTAGCTAGATGGTTTCTTATCTCTCTTTGGATCTCAATACAAAGTTCTCCTCGATCTTCTTGGAGATCTATTCGATGTAATCTTCTTTTGCGGTGTGTTTGTCGAGATCCGATGAATTGTGGGTTTAGGATCAAGATTATCCATGAACAATATTTTGAATCTCCTCTGAATTCTTTTATGTATGATTCATTATCTTTGCAAGTCTCATTGAATTATCAGTTTGGTTTGGCCTACTAGATTGATGTTTGTTGCAATGGGAGAAGTTCTTAGCTTTGGGTTCAATCTTACGGTGCTCGATCCCAGTGACAGTAAGGGAAACGACACGTATTGTATTGTTGCCATCGAGGATAAAAAGATGGGGTTTATATCATATTGCATGAGTTTATCCCTCTACATCATGTCATCTTACTTAAAGCATTAATCTGTTCTTATGAACTTAATACTCTAGATGCATGCTGGATAGCGGTCGATGTGTGGAGTACTAGTGGTAGATGCAGAATCGTTTCGGTCTACTTGTCGCGGACGTGATGCCTATATACATGATCATACCTAGATATTCTCATAATTATGCTCAATTCTATCAATTGCTTGACAGTAATTCGTTTACCCACCGTAATACTACTTATGCTATCTTGAGAGAAGCCACTAGTGAAACCTATGGCCCCCGGGTCTATTTTCCATCATATTAATCTTCCAACACTTAGTTATTTCTATTGCCTTTTATTTTACTTTGCATCTTTATCATAAAAATACCAAAAAATATTATCTTATCATATCTATCAGATCTCACTCTCGTAAGTGACCGTTGAGGGATCGACAACCCCTTTATCGCATTGGTTGCGAGGTTCTTATTTGTTTGTGTAGGTGTGAGGGACTCGTGCGTGATCTCCTACTGGATTGATACCTTGGTTCTCAAAAACTGAGGGAAATACTTACGCTACTTTACTGCATCACCCTTTCCTCTTCAAGGGAAAGCCAACGCAGTGCTCAAGAGGTAGAAGCCTCCAGGGTTAAGGACATGAATGCTACACATGCACTAATATCAAGAACAGATTTATATTCATCAAGTATCCTCAAAGTCTCGCTATCTTGGACAAAGGGGAAAAATTGTTCATGGATTTCTCTACAGATGCCTTCCAACTGGCTATGCTGCGATAGGGAAGCTTGTTATACCATTCTTCAGCCTAATCCTTCACAGATAATTTGAAGAGTTTAAGCAAGATAAAATCTCTACCTACATTTTTAATTTTAAAAGTACCACATAGAACATCAAAGAACATTAGATGTGCTTCAGGGTCTTCTTCTTCCTCTCCTGAATAGGCATGCCTTTGCATTTCTTTGCTAAGTTCACAATTAATTGAATACTCAAAAGCAAAATTAGTATGATAAACTATGGGAGAACTTGAGCCCATATATGGAGCACAATACCCCTTCAAAGATTTTTCCTTCTTTGGAGTGATCCTCATGTCTGCAAAACAAAGTATTAATCTCATTAGTTTGATTTTGTAATAATGGTGCTCGTCGCTGCGTTGGATAACCTGGAATATATTCTGATAGATAAATTCTTCTAGAGAGAGTAGGGCCCTCTATCTGTGACAACATGTAGCGACCTGCTACGTCTCCAACGTATCTATAATTTATGAAGTATTCATACCATGTTTACAACAATTTTATATGGTTTTGGTATGATTTGATTAGAACTAACGCGGACTGACGTTGTTTTCAGCAGACCTACCATGGTGTCATTTTTTGTCCAGAAATAGAAGTTCTCAGAATGGGCTGAAAATTTACGGTGATTTTTTGTGGCCAAAAAGAGACCCCCGAAGCTTCATGGGAGGACCAGAAGACCCACCAGAGCACGACAAGCTCGGTAGGCGCGCCCTACCCCCCAGTGTGCTTGGAGCGAGCTTGTCGCTGCCTTGTGGACCCCCTTGACGTGAGACCGGCGCCAAAAATTACTATAAATACCCAAACCCCCAAAAAGAACCCTAGATGAGAAGTTCTGCTGCCGCAAGCCTCTGTATCCATGAAAACTCAATTAGGACCCTGTTCCGGCACCCTGCCGGAGAGGGAAATCATCACCGGAGGCCATCTTCATCATCCCGGTGGCAACCATGACGAGGAGAGAGTAGTTCACCCTCCGGGCTGAGGGTATGTACCGGTAGCTATGTGTTTGATCTCTCTCTCTCTCTCTTTCTCGTTTCTTGATTTGGCACGATCTTGATGTACCGCGAGCTTTCTTAATATATTTGGATCTTATGGTGTTCTTCCCTCTCTACCTTCTTGTGATGAATTGAATCTTTCCCTTTGAGGTTTTGTTATGTCGGATTGAATCTTTTGGATGTGAGAGCACTTGATGTATGTCTTGCGATGGGATATCCATGGTGACAATGGGATGTTCTATTGATTCACTTGATGTATGTTTTGGTTACCAACTTGCGGATTCCCGTGGTGCCATCGAGGTAATCTATGCATAGGGTTTGATACGCGTTTTCATATTCCTTTGTCCGATTGAAATCTTGGGGGTACTCTTTGAAGTTGTTTGTGTTGGCTTGAATATCATGAACCTGAAGTAGTTTGATGCATATCGTATAATCAACTCACGGATACTTGTGGCAACACTGGAGTCTCTAGGTGACATTAGAGTTGGTTGATGCGTATCATACGGTGTTATTTTAGTACGAACTCTACGGCTGTGTGTGACACTTATAGGAATAGCTCAATGGATTGATCAGAAAGAATAACTTTGAGGTGGTTTCGAACCCTACAAAAAATTTCATCATATGTTCTCCATGATAGGATTCTTTGTTGCACGTTGAGGGATTGTTATATGATCCAATTATGTTGTCATTATTCAGAGATTTTGCACTATTGAAAGTATGAACCGTAGACCTTGTTTTCAAGCATTGCAATACCGATTTTGCTCACTCTTGTTTCGAGTTACCTTGCTGTTTTTATATTTTCAGATTACAAAAACCTATATCTACCATCCATACTACACTTTTATCACCATCTCTTCATTGAACTAGTTAACCTATACAATTTTCCATTGTATTAGGTGTGTTGGGGACACAAGAGACTCTTTGTTATTTGGTTGCAAGGTTGTTTGAGAGAGACCATTGATATGTCCATTTTTCATCATGCTTTTATATCGATATTTATTGCATTATGGGCTGTTATTACACATTATGTCACAATACTTATGCCTATTCTCTCTTATTTTACAAGGTTTGCACGAAGAGGGAGAATGCCGGCAGCTGGAATTCTTGGCTGGAAAAGGAGCAAATATTAGAGACCTATTCTGCACAGCTCCAAAAGTCCTGAAACTTCACGGAGGCAGTTTTTGGAATTAATAAAAATATTGGCAAAAGAATCAACCAGAGGGGGGCCACCCACCATCCATGAGGGTGGGGGGCGCGCCCTACCCCCCCGGGCGCGCTCCCTGCCTCGTGGGCCCCCTGGCAGGCCTCAGGTGCCCATCTACTGCTATATGAAGTCTTTCACCCTGGAAAAAAATAGAGGGAAGCTTCCGGGACGAAACACCGCCGCCACGAGGCGGAACCTTGGCGGAACCAATCTAGTGCTCCGGCGGAGCTGTTCTGCCGGGGAAACATCCCTCCGGGAGGGGGAAATCATCACCATCGTCATCACCATCGATCCTCTCAGCGGGAGGGGGTCAATCTCCATCAACATCTTCACTAGCACCATCTCATCTCAAACCCTAGTTCATCTCTTGTGTCCAATCTTTGTCTCAAAACCTCATATTGGTATGTGTGGGTTGCTAGTAGTGTTGATTACTCCTTGTAGTTGATGCTAGTTGGTTTATTTGGTGGAAGATCATATGTTCAGATCCTTTATGCATATTAATACCCCTCTGATTATGAACATGAATATGATTTGTGAGTAGTTACATTTGTTCCTGAGGACATGGGAGAAGTCTTGCTATAAGTAGTCATGTGAATTTGGTATTCGTTTGATATTTTGATGAGATGTATGTTGTCTTTCCTCTAGTGGTGTTATGTGAACATCGACTACATGACACTTCACCATTGTTTGGGCCTAGAGGAAGGCATTGGGAAGTAATAAGTAGATGATGGGTTGCTAGAGTGACAGAAGCTTAAACCCTAGTTTATGCGTTGCTTCGTAAGGGGCTGATTTGGATCCATATGTTTCATGCTATGGTTAGGTTTACCTTAATACTTCTTTTGTAGTTGCGGATGCTTGCAATAGGGGTTAATCATAAGTGGGATGCTTGTCCAAGAAAGGGCAGTACCGAAGCACCGGTCCACCCACATATCAAATTATCAAAGTAATGAACGCGAATCATATGAGCGTGATGAAAACTAGTTTGACGATAATTCCCATGTGTCCTCGGGAGCGTTTTCCTTCATATAAGAGTTTGTCCAGGCTTGTCCTTTGCTACAAAAAGGATTGGGCCATCTTGCTGCACCTTATTTACATTCATTACTTGTTACCCATTACAAATTACCTTATCACAAAACTATCTGTTACCGATAATTTCAGTGCTTGCAGAGAATACCTTACTGAAAACCGCTTGTCATTTCCTTCTGCTCCTCGTTGGGTTCGACACTCTTACTTATCGAAAGGACTACGATAGATCCCCAATACTTGTGGGTCATCAAGACTCTTTTCTGGCGCCGTTGCCGGGGAGTGAAGCGCCTTTTGGTAGGTTGAATTTGGTAAGGAAAATTTATATAGTGTGCTGAAATTCACTGTCACTTGTTACTATGGAAAGTAATCCCTTGAGGGGCTTGTTCGGGGTATCTTCACCCCGACCAGTAGAGCAAAGAGTTGCTCCTCAACCTACCGAACCTACTGAAAATGTTCACTTTGAAATTCCTTCGGGTATGATAGAGAAACTGCTAGCTAATCCTTTTACAGGAGATGGAACATTGCATCCCGATTTGCACCTAATCTATGTGGATGAAGTTTGTGGATTATTTAAGCTTGCAGGTATGCCCGAGGATGTTACCAAGAAGAAGGTCTTCCCTTTATCTTTGAAGGGAAAGGCATTGACATGGTTTAGGCTATGTGATGATATGGGATCATGGAACTACAACCGATTGAAATTGGAATTTCACCAGAAGTTTTATCCTATGCATCTTGTTCATCGTGATCATAATTATATATATATATATAATTTTTGGCCTCGCGAAGGAGAAAGCATCGCTCAATCTTGGGGGAGGCTTAAGTCAATGTTATATTCATGCCCCAATCATGAGCTCTCAAGAGAAATTATTATTCAAAAAATTTATGCTCGGTTTTCTCTCAATAATCGCTCCATGCTCGATACTTCTTGTACTGGTTCTTTTATGATGAAGACTATTGAATTTAAATGGGATTTATTGGAAAGAATTAAACTCTGAAGATTGGGATCTCGACGAAGGTAAGGATTCAGGTATAACACCTAAGTTTGATTGTGTTAAATCTTTTATGGATATCGATGTTTTCCGTGAATTTAGCACTAAATATGGACTTGACTCTGAGATAGTAGCTTCTTTCTATGAATCCTTTGCTACTCATGTTGATCTCCCTAAGGAGAAGTGGTTTAAATATAATCCTCCCATTAAAGTAAAAGTAGTTGCACCTCTTAAAGTTGAAGAAAAGACTATCACTTATAATGTTGATCCTGTTGTTCCTACTGCTTATATTGAGAAACCACCTTTCCCTGTTAGAATAAAGGATCATGCTAAAGCTTCAACTGTGGTTCATAAGAGTAATACTAGAACACATACACCCCCTGAGCAAATTAAATTTGAACCTAGTATTACTATGGTTAAAGATCTCTTGGCCGATAATATTGATGGGCATGTTATTTACTTCTGTGATGAAGCTGCTAGAATTGCTAGACCTGATACTAAAAATAAACATAGACCTGTTGTAGGCATGTCTGTTATTTCTGTTAAAATAGGAGATCATTGCTATCATGGCTGATGTGATATGGGTGCTAGTGCAAGTGCAATACCCCATTCCCTATACAAAGAAATTATGCATGATATTGCACCTGCTGAGATAGAAGAAATTGATGTTACAATTAAGCTTGCCAATAGAGATACTATTTCACCAGCTGGGACTGTTAGAGATGTTGAAGTCTTGTGTGGGAAAGTTAAATATCCTACCGATTTTCTTGTTCTTGGTTCCCCACAAGATAACTTTTGTCCCATTATATTTGGTAGACCCTTCTTGAATACTGTTAATGCTAGGATAGACTACAAAAAGGATGTTGCTACTATTGGTTTGGGGGATTTGTCTCATGAGTTTAATTTTGCTAAATTTCTTAGACTACCCCGTGATGAGGAATTTCCTAGTAAAGAAGAAATTATTGGTCTTGCTTCTATTTCCGTGCCTCCTAATGATCCTTTACAACAATATTTGCTCGACCATGAAAATGATATGTTTATGAATGAAAGGAGGGAAATAGATGAAGTATTCTTTAAACAGGGACCTATTTTGAAACACAACGTGCCTGTTGAAATCCTAGGGGATCCTCCTCCACCCAAGGGTGATCCCGTGTTTGAGCTTAAACCATTACCTGATACTCTTAAATATGCATATCTTGATGAAAAGAAGATATATCCTGTTATTATTAGTGCTAACCTTTCAGAGAAGGAAGAAGAGAAATTATTGAAAACTCTGAAGAAGCACCGTGCTGCTATTGGATATACTCTTGATGATCTTAAGGGCATTAGCCCCACTCTATGCCAACACAAAATAAAATTGGAGAAAGATGCTAAACCTGTTGTTGATCACCAACGACGGTTAAATCCTAAGATGAAAGAAGTGGTAAGAAATGAAATACTAAAGCTCCTGGAGGCAGGTATAATTTATCATGTTGCTGATAGTCAGTTGGTAAGTCATGTCCATTGTGTCCCTAAGAAGGGAGGTATTATTGTTGTTCCTAATGATAAAGATGAATTGATCCCACAATGAATCGTTACAGGTTATAGAATGGTAATTGACTTCCGCAAATTAAATAAAGCTACTAGAAAAGATCATTACCCTTTACCTTTTATTGATCAAATGATAGAAAGATTATCTAAACATACACATTTTTGCTTTCTAGATGGTTACTCTAGTTTGTCTCAAATACCTGTGTCAAAAGAGGATCAGGATAAGACCACTTTTACTTGCCCTTTCCGTACCTTTGCTTATAGACGTATGCCTTTTGGTTTATGTAATGCACCTGCTACCTTTCAAAGATGCATGCTGGCTATATTCTCTATTTTTTGTGAAAAGATTGTTGAGGTTTTCATGGATGATTTTTCCATATATGGAACTTCTTTTGATGATTGCTTGAGCAACCTTGTTCGAGTTTTGCAGAGATGTGAAGAACTAATCTTGTCTTGAGTTGGGAGAAGTGCCACTTTATGGTTAATGAAGGTATTGTCTTGGGGCATAAAATTTCTGAAAGAGGTATTGAGGTTGATAAAGCTAAAGTTGATGCTATTGAAAAGATGTCGTGTCCCAAGGACATCAAAGGTATAAGAAGTTTCCTTGGTCATGCTAGTTTTTATAGGAGGTTCATTAAAGACTTCTCAAAAATCTCTAGGCCTCTGACTAATCTCTTACAAAAAGATGTTCCTTTTATCTTTGATGATGATTGTGTAGAAGCATTTGAAATACTTAAGAAAGCCTTGATTTCTGCACCCATTTTTTCAGCCACCTGATTGGAATTTACCCTTTGAAATTATGTGTGATGCTAGTGATTATGCTGTAGGTGCTGTTCTAGGACAAAGAGTTGATAAGAAATTAAATGTTATTCAGTATGCTAGTAAAACTCTAGACAATGCCCAGAGAAATTATGCTACTACTGAAAAAGAATTTTTAGCGGTTGTATTTGCTTGTGATAAGTTCAGACCTTATATTGTTGATTCTAAAGTAACTGTTCACACCGATCATGCTGCTATTAAATATCTTATGGAAAAGAAAGATGCTAAACCTAGACTTATTAGATGGGTTCTCTTGCTACAAGAATTTCATTTGCATATTATTGATAGAAAGGGAGCTGAGAACCCCGTTGCAGACAACTTGTCTAGGTTAGAAAATGTTCTTGATGACCCACTCCCTATTGATGATAGCTTTCCTGATGAACAATTAGCTGTCATAAATGCTTCTCGTACTACTCCATGGTAAGCTGATTATGCTAATTACATTGTTGCTAAATTTATACCACCTAGTTTCACATACCAGGAAAAGAAAAAGTTTTTCTATGATTTAAGACATTACTTCTGGGATGACCCACACCTTTATAAAGAAGGAGTAGATGGTGTTATTAGACGTTGTGTACCTGAGCATGAACAGGAATAGATCCTACGCAAGTGTCACTCCAAGGCTTATGGAGGACACCATGCTGGAGATAGAACTGCGCATAAGGTATTGCAATCCGGTTTCTATTGGCCTACTCTCTTCGAGGATGCCCGTAAGTTTGTTTTGTCTTGTGATGAATGTCAAAGAATTGGTAATATTAGTAGACATCAAGAAATGCCTATGAACTACTCACTCGTTATTGAACCATTTGATGTTTGTGGCTTTGATTATATGGGAGCATTTCCTTCCTCTAATGGCTATACACATATTTTAGTTGCTGTTGATTACGTTACTAAGTGGGTAGAAGCTATTCCAACTAGTAGGGTTGATCTTAAGACCTCTATTAAGATGCTTAAAGAAGTTATTTTTCTGAGGTTTGGAGTCCCTAGATATTAAATGACTGATGGTGGTTCACACTTTATTCATGGTGCCTTTTGTAAAATGCTTATTAAGTATGACGTTAATCATAGAATTGCATCTCCTTACCACCCACAATCTAGTGGCCAAGTAGAATTGAGTAATAGAGATATCAAATTAATTTTGCAAAAGACTGTTAATAGATCTAGAAAGAATTGGTCCAAGAAACTTGATGATGCATTATGGGCCTATAGAACTGCATATAAAACCCTATGGGTATGTCTCCGTAGAAAATGGTTTACAGAAAAGCATGTCACGTACCTCTCGAACTAGAACATAAGGCATATTGGGCCATTAAAGAGCTCAACTATGATTTCAAACTTGCCGTTGAGAAGAGGCTATTTGACATTAGCTCACTTGATGAATGGAGAACCCAAGCCTATGAGAATGCCAAACTGTTTAAAGAAAAAGTTAGAAGATGGCATGACAAAAGGATACAAAAGCGTGAGTTTAACATAGGTGACTATGTGTTGCTATTCAACTCGCGTTTAAGATTTTTTGCAGGAAAACTTCTCTCTAAATGGAAAGGTCCTTACGTTATCGAGGAGGTCTATCGTTCCGGTGCCAGAAAAGTCAACAACTTCAAAGGCACAAATCCGAAGGTGGTGAACGGTCAAAGAATCAAACATTATATCCCAGGTAACCCTATAAATGTTGAAACTAATGTTATTGAAACCGTAACCCCGGGGGAATACATAAGGGACACTTTCCAGAACGTTTCATACTTCGAAAAGGAATAGGTATATGATACGGTAAGTAAACCGACTCCAAAACAGTTCTAATGGCAGTTTTTCTCCGTTTTGGAAAATTTAAGAAAATAGGAAAATAAGAAGTAGTCCGGGAAGGACACAAGGCGTCCACGAGGGTGGAGGGCGCGCCCTACCCCCCTGGGCGCGCCCCCTGCCTCGTGGGCACCTCGTGTGCTCTCCGGACTCCGATTTCTTGCACGTTACTTCTTTTGGTCTGTAAAAATTCATTATATAATCTCCCGAAGGTTTTGACCACCGTACCACGCAAATATCCTCTGTGTTTGTTTTGAGTTGTTTCTGTAGCAGATTTGGAGCAAGATGTCATCTCAGGATTCCGACGGAGAGAGCTATGTCTCACATCTCATTGCTGACCCAAAGACCTATGGGGATCTATCTCCTTGTGGTCGAACTACGGATGAGGAGGAGGGTGCTTATTTGATGAGGATCAATGATTCAAGTTCGGAGGAGGATGATGTCCCTCTACCCACTACAAAAAATACACTTCCGTGATGATACGTGTTTGTCACCGTAGGTCACGTTTTCTGTCATGCATGTACATCCATGACAAATTTATGACAGAATCAAGATAGTCATACCTGTGCTGTCGTAGAAGTGTTGCATGACATTACCAAAATTATCATCATGGAAGTGTCCACTTCCATGACGATAAATCGCGCGTCACAGAAGTGCTTTCGTCAAGGGTGACCGACACATGGCATCCACCGTAACAGAACGCCGTTAAGCTATCGGGTCCGGTTTTGGATCCGATAACCCGTTAACAGCCCGGACCAACGGGGATTTTCCACGTGTAAGATCATCATTGGACGGAGGAAACACGTGTTGCCTCACCGTTGGGACAGATGTCATCCACTCATTGGACAGGAGGCGACTATGATAGGTCGACACGTGGCACGGCCCAACAGTGGCCCATTCCGGTGAAAAAGGCCGCCCAGTAAAAAATAGCTGGCCGGCCCATATAAGGCCTACTTGTGTCAGGTCCTTTTAAGCCCACGGCCCATACGAGATGTGCCAATTCGGCCCGTCAATGGCCCGTTAAGATTTGACACCATTGCAGCCCATCGTCAGTTCGAGCCCGTTAACAGCCCGCTATATATTTGGGCTCAATATCGGCCTGATGAGATTTCGGCCTGTTAACGGCCCATTTAAATATTGGGCTAATTTCCGGCCCGGTGTGTCTTTCAGCCTGTTGACGGCCCATAAATAAGTTGGGCCATTTGTAGTCAGACCTGAGTTTCGGTCTTTTAGCGACCCATTTAAGTGTTGGGCCAATTTCCGGCCCGGTGTGTCTTTCAGCCTGGTGACGGCCCATATATCTGTTGGGACATTTGTAGTCGGACCTGAGTTTTGGCCTTTTAGCGACCCATTTAAGTGTTGGGCCAATTCCCGGCCCTGTGTGCCTTTCAGCCTGTTAACGGACCATAAATGAGTTGGGCCATTTGTAGTCGGACCTGAGTTTTGGCCTTTTAACGGCCCATGCCCTTCATGGTCCAATACCAGCCCGGTTTCTCTTTCGGCCTGCTAAAGGCCCACAACGCAGTTGGGCCATTTACAATACGACCTGACTTTCGGCCTCTTAGCGGCCCATGCTCTTCATGGTCCAGTACAAGCCCGCTGTCTCTTTCGGCCTGCTATAGGCCCACAGTATAGTTGGGCCATATGTAGCCCGAACATAGTAACGGCCTGTTAACGACCCGTGAAATCAATTGGGCCCACCTGTTGCCTGCTTTGATGTCAGCCTGTTAACGACCCGGGAGTTAAGAGGGCCGACCATTAACTTCCGGCCTGGTAACGGCCCATTAACTTAATGGGCCCACTAAAGTTCGTACATGTCTTTAGGCCAAATTAGATAATTTGAACCCATTACGACGAGCAATTATGCACAGGACCAAAACCGATCAAGCAAAGGTATGGCATACAGGGAAAACGTTGCACATCCAGCATATATTACAGGAAATTACATCCACTGGGCAATCAAAGATTGATGCCAGTGCAAATAAATGAACAGAACCTAATGATCTACAATGTCACAATCTAGAACCTCAGCACAGATGACGCCCATAAGCATGTCGGCAAGTTCTTGCTGCTTTGCTACACTGTCTCTGAAAACATCTATCAGTTGTTGTGTCGCACAACTCTGCATCTCTGATTCCTCCACCATTTCCATCATTCCTTTAGCCATTAATTGGTTCACAAACATACATTTTTCCGTTGCATTCGAGACAGATGATACTGAACAGATTCAGATGGCGATTTTGGCAGGCTTGTATTATTGATAGTGGAGAGTGTCTCAACCACTGCATCATAACATAAATTAGGAGGGGAACCAAATAGATTAATCATGAGTTATTGGTATATTACCTGGCCCAGATTTATCGGAAAGAAACAATGGGGTTGCCTTGCTGTTTTCAGAGTTTGTCTTCTTATCTTCAGCAGCCTGCACCAAATTAAGACACTAGCATTGCTATCATTGGCCAAGTTAGATAATAGGAAAGCAACATTGGCACAACGAACATTTGGGCAACTAGCCAACACCAAATTAACACAATATGGCACAGCTATCATCAGCCAGGTAAGGTAATACGAAAGCAACATTGACACAATGAATGAATGGGCAACCAGAGCAACACTACAATTCAGTAATGTGCATGATATGAGATAGTACACTCATGCAGCTCAGTATGCAAAACTACCAGGCAGTTTTCTTTACAAAAATCAACATTGGCACCTTTAACATTTTTCTACAACTAATTTTAGATCAGACAAAGGTTGGATTCACGCCGATTAACAAAATACATGCTGATGTAAAAATATAGTGATATACAACAGGTACTTACATCAGCATTGGAGCACAGAGAATTCCCGCAAGATATTTTCCTCGAATACAATCCCAGTGAAGGAAATCTTCTATCATTTAACCTTATTTTCTAAAAGAGAGATGGGTAAGAAACATGTAGAAAATATGACCAGAATGCTATAAATTTCATGATGCGAGGATACGCACACGCTTCTTAGAATGGAGTTGACATTCTTTTGCTGGACTGGAGCGGACTAGTTCTTTGGCCACTGGAATCTGCTTATTATCAGTGGGAGTTGGGTTTCTATGTGTTGGAGCAGTATCTATAAAAATGGAGTTGGTTTATTATCTCCTGGCATTTGGATCTTTTGCCAAGACCTGGTTTGTAACCCTTCAGATTCTAACATAGCCGTCTTCCCCTTGCATGCCTTATATAGAAGAATGGTGCTTCAATTATAAAACATGCTACAGCAGAGATGGAATAGGTACTGAAGAATAGAAAGGCATGACATATTGACATGTATTCCCTCCATCCAGAAATAAATGGATGGGTCTAGGCGTATTTCAGTTCTAGATACATCTAGTTTTATCCATTATTGCGACATGTAATCCGGACAGAGGGAGTATGATGTAAGAGCTAGGGATACGACAGGACAACACAGTAAAAAAACACTGAAAACCCATTGCAGAACCAAAGTAATCAAACCCACTGATATGAGATAGTACACTCATGCAGCTCAGGATGCAAAACTACCAGGCAGTTTTCCTTACAAAAATCAACATTGTGGCCTTTAATCATACATTTTGCTACAACTAAATTTAGATCAGATAAAGGTTGGATTCACGCCGATTAACAAAATACATGCTGATGTAAAAATATGGTGATATACAACATGTACTTACATCTGCATTGGAGTACAGGGAATTCCTGCAAGAATCTTTCGTCACAAACGATACCAGTGCAGAAATTCTTCTATCTGTTAAGCTTATTTTCTAAAAGAGAGATGGGTAAGAAACATGTAGAAAATATGATCAGCATGCTATAAAATTTCATGATGCAAGGATACGCACACGCTTCTTAGAATGGAGTTGACATATTTTTGCTGGACTGGAGCGGACTAGTTCTTTGGCCACTAGAATCTGCTTATTATCAGTAGGAGTTGGGTTTCTCTGTGCTGGAGCAGTATCTATAAAACTGGAGTTGGTTTATTATCTCCTGGCGTTTGGATCTTTTGCAAAGACCTGGTTTGTAACCCTTCAGATTCTAACATAGTCGTCTTCCCCTTGCATGCCTTGTATAGAAGAATGGTGCTTCAATTATAAAACATGCTACAGCAGAGAGATGGAATAGGTACTGAAGAATAGAAAGGCATGACATATTGACATGTATTCCCTCCATCCAGAAAAAAATGGATGGGTCCAGGTGTATTTTAGTTCTAGGTACATCCTTTTTTATCCATTTCGGCAACATGTAATCCGGACGGAGGGAGTATGGTGTAAGAGCTAGGGAAACGACAGGACAACACAGTAAAAAAACACTAGTTGGATTTAAAATTGTATGCTAGCGGAATACGTACAGAAAAAACTAAGGCAACATACACGTGTATGATTGGGAAACTAAGATGGCATTGCCACAGAGCACTAGAACAGCACTTCAATGTAAAAAAACATGGTATGGTAGACAGATGAAGTACATACTGATGAATAACAATGCATAAGATATTCATAAGCATGATGTCCAAATTAAGCAGATGGCATTGCGATAGAGTAGATTGACAGTACTTGAATTTGAAAACATGTTATCATGAATGGAATAGGTACTGAAAAACAGGAAGGCATGACATATTTACATGCATGATCAGCATGCTAAGCACATGGCATTGCAACAGAGTAGATACACTCCAGGACATTATATGCATGTTGTACCCATATCACGGGCCAAGTTAGAGCAAGGACCTTGTGGGGTGAAGAGGATTCAACATCTTTCTGCAAGTCTTCTGAAGAACTGCCTTTACATGTTCCATTATATTGGGTATCATTGACATCAAGTTTATTGGCCTTTACATTGCTCCGTGAGGTTCTTGTGGATATATCAGTGTGTGCAATTATATCTGACATGCATGGAAGACAACTAGTAGTTAGATTTATGTAATGAGTGCATGTAGGAGACGACATAAATAGTAGGACTGGGGTTAACTAGCAGCAACAGGTCTCAAAAACTAAAGGGAGAACACAGATGAAAGCTACAGAATATGTATCATTTGCACTCGAGATTAACTAGATGGCACACAAAAGTACTAAAGAACAACATAGGTAATACTAGAAGTGGTATAATACTATAATCACCAACCTGTGGGATAGCATTGGCTGATGGATGATAACTATGGAACAGCGTTACCTAAAGAACAAGTATCTTAGCTGAACTATGGAACATCGTTAACTCCTGAACAAGACCCGTAAGAGATCAGCATGAATATACAACGAAATGTGATAATCTATTTTCCATGCTAAGATGAATAACAAAGCCATAAATGTTGCACACAAGTAAGATGAGGGTACAACCTATCTGGCCGCCATCCATAGGAGTGAGCATCATGTGCTGACTTGCCGATGGCCCTGCAGTTGTTGTGGCTGTCCATGTCAGGCACGCGCATTCGATGCAGGGAACTGTTGAGTGGGGACTATAGCTCCCTTCTGGTGTATGCTTCCCTTGTTGGAGCAGCTGCGGTGAGTCGGAAGACGGTGTGGCTGAAGATGCAGATAATGCATAATGTTAAGAACGACACATCTCTTTGATCTGAAGAAATACACTAAGAGATCAACAGCAAGGTACGAGAGTGGTCACACGTCTGCTGACTGAGACTAAATTCGGGTCACACGATTTTATTTTATTTTGGTACTGTCCGATCTACGTCAGATGGCTTGATGGCCGTCTTGTGCCTCCCGGCTGACAGTGTTAGGAATCTTCCCCGAAGAGCCAGCGACCAACGGCAGAGCAGCTTGCCTCCGCCGTCCATGGCCCCGGCCAAAACCCCTCTCCCCGCCCCACCTCACTGCCGTGGTTGCGCCGCCCCCGGGCCAATCCACAAAGACTCCCTGTAACACCCCGGATGTAACTTTCCATATTTGTATCTCCGACTCTTGCCTTTTCCGGAGATGCGATATGATATTCCCTTCGTGGTTGGGCTTTGTCTTTGTTTTTCTTTTGTTCATGTCATGCATTTCATATCATGTCATCATGTGCATCGCATTTGCATTTATGTTCGTCTCATGCATCCGAGCATTTTCCCCGTTGTCCGTTTTGCAATCCGACACTCCCACGTGCACCGGCGCACCCCTCTTGTCTCTTTTCATGAGCGGGTGTTAAACATTCTCGGAATGGGCCGAGATTTGTCAAGTGGCCTTGATACATCACCGGAAGACCGCCTGTCAAATTTTGTTCCATTTGGAGGCCGTTTGATGCCCCAACGGTTAACCGGGTAACCGCAAAAGCCTCATTGTGTTGCAGCCCAACACCCCTCCAAAACAGCCCAATAACCCATCTAAACCACTTCCATGTCCTCCATCGTCGGATCACGATCGTATGGGCGAAAACCGCACCTCATTTGGCACTCCCACCTCCTTCTACCTATATATATGTGCTCCCCTCCGAATTTCGCGTAGATGAACCCTAGCCCCGCTCCCCTCGCGCCGCCGGACAGGTCCAACTCCGGGCGGACATGTCCAGCCTCCACGTCGTCCGGCCAATCCGGAGCCGCCTCCCTCCTCCACTCGCGCGCCGCCATGTGTCGCCGCCGTCCTCCTCCACCGCGCGGGACTGTGAGCCCATCCGCGGCCCGCCGGGCCCGTTCGTCGCCGCCCGCACCGCCCGGGTGCCCGAGCACGCGCCCCGCCGCCCGAGTCCGCCACTCCGCCGAGCGCCTCGCCGGCGCCGCGTCTCCCCCGTCTGAGCCGCGTCCCCCGCTGCCCTGCTCGACGCCGGCCGCCGCTGACCTCACCGGCGCCCGCCGCTGCCCGCGCCGAGCTCGCCGCCGCCCTCGTCTCCGGCCCTGCTCTGCCTCCGTCGGCGCCGGATCCGGTTGGACCCGACCTCCCCGACGCCTCTTCGGTCTCCTTCCTCCTCTCCGGCCAACTCCGGCGAACCTCGATCCGCGTGCCCCGAAACCCTAGATCCATTTTTGGGAGGTAAATTTCGTCCAAGTCTTTTGCTTTGTGACATTTTCAAGCCTACTTCATTATGCCGTATCTCGGTGCTCGTTGCTCCGATTCATGCATATGATAGGTCAAATTGTTCGCACGTTGAGCTCTTCATGTTAGAAGCATCTCCATGCATGTTACTGTTGGTTATGACGCCATTTTTATTGATGCAAGAGTGCTATAAATTGTTTACTGCTGTTACTTATCAGATCATGGTGATTTGTCATTTTTTTTGCATTTGATGTGTGCATCATATGAGTATGAGCTATACATGTGTTTTAAACTACAACATGCCATCTTTACAGAGGTTCTTGTCTTGTATTTTTTTGATCTATTTGGTGACTAGAACAAGCATGCAAACTAGGCTTTCTGATGTTGCTATTTTCAGGGACTTGCGATTTTGCTAAGTCTTTTCCTGCTGTTATTTTGATGCCATGTAAACTTGATGCTACAGTGATATCCATGATTGTTTTGAGATACTTCAGTAAGGATGTGTTGAACATATGGTTATGTTCTATCCATCCATGCCATTGTTTGCAACTATGGAGGGCCCTAGTATGTCCTTTTCTTGCTCTACTTTTGCTATAAAATGTTCCTGGCAGAATGTTAACATGTTAATCAATATTGCCATGGTTTTTGCTAGTGATCCATGCATCCTATGAACTTGCTCTTGCCATTGTTAGCTTCATGAACATGTCATCTTGCTGTTGGTATGCTTATTTTGTCATTGAATGCCTTGTGCTGAGTGGCATGAGCTCGCAAAGTTGCCTTCATAATTCTGTTTATGCCATGCTCTGTTTTCTGCGAAGTCTGAAACTGTTAATAAAACTTGCTATGTTTATATGGGTGCCATCATATCTTCTGTGCCTTGTTGGCTCATGATCAGTAAGGGACTTTTGTTCTATGCATTTAGTAGATTCATGCTATGCCTTTATTTGCTATGATATGTTCTTGTAGCATGTTGTTTGCATGATCTAAACATTGCTTCCTGATGGTGTTTATGCTATGATAGTATTTTCACCAAGTGTGTGAAGCTGATATCTTTTGCACTTTTGCCATGCTTGTTTGAACCTTCTCTTGTGCGATTTAGCCGTAGCTCAGTGTTCATGTTTTTTCAAGAATCCTGCGTACATCACTTCCATATGCTTTGTTGTTGTGTTGGAGTGAAGTAGCTTAGTTCCTTGTTGCATTATAGATGGCATCATGCTGTTAATCGCAGATTTGTGCCATCCTTGTTTTGCTTGCCATTTGCAAACCGTGCCTCCGTTTCCGGTGATCTTTATATCGATTTCAACCGAAATCATCTCATCTTTCCAGTGGCATAGTTCGTTTGCCAAGTTGATGCCTTGTTCATCCTTTTTCCTTCCGGAGCACGCATATGCATTGCATATCACATCTCGCATATCATGCCATATATTGCATCATGTTGCTTGTGCATTGCACCGTGATTGATTGTTGGTCCTTTGCTTGTGTTCTTGCTTTGGGTAGAGCCGGGAGACGAGTTCATGACCGAGGTACCTGTTGAGTACCCTTTCGAGGATCAAGCTTTCGTCAACTCTGAGAACTTTGCAGGCAAGATGACCATACCCTCGAAATCACTTCTATCTTTGCTTGCTAGTTGTTTCACTATATCGTTATGTTGCGCTACCTACCACTTGCTATATCATGCCTCCCATATTGCCATGTCAAGCCTCTAACCCACCTTTCTTAGCAAACCGTTGTTTGGCTATGTTATCGCTTTTGCTCAGCCCCTCTTATAGCATTGCTAGTTGCAGGTGAAGATGAAGTTTGTTCCATGTTGGAACATGGATATTGTTGGGATATCATTATTATATCTTATTTACTTTAATGCATCTATATACTTGGTAAAGGTTGGAAGGCTCGGCCTTATGCCTGGTGTTTTGTTCCACTCTTGCCGCCCTAGTTTCCATCATACCGGTGTTATGTTCCTTGATTTTGTGTTCCTTACGCGGTTGGGTGATAATGGGAACCCCTTGACAGTTCGCCTTGAATAAAACTCCTCCAGCAAGGCCCAACCTTGGTTTTACCATTTGCCACCTAAGCCTTTTTCCCTTGGGTTCCGCGGACTCAAGGGTCATCTTTATTTTAAACCCCGGGCCAGTGCTCCTCTGAGTGTTGGTCCAAACTAGAGCACCGTGCGGGACCGTCCCTTGGAAACTTGGGTTATGCTGGTACCTGTACACTTAGCTTATCAGGTGTGCCCTGAGAACGAGTATGTGCAGCTCCTATCGGGATTTGTCGGCACAGTCGGGTGGTCTTGCTGGTCTTGTTTTACCATTGTCGAAATTTCTTGTAACCGGGATTCCGAGTCTGATCGGGTCTTCTTGGGAGAAGGAATATCCTTCGTTGACTGTGAGAGCTTGTGATGGGCTACGTTGGGACACCCCTGCAGAGTTTAAACTTCCGAGAGCCGTGCCCGCGGTTATGTGGCAGATGGGAATTTGTTAATATCCGATTGTAGAGGACTTGACACTTGACTTAATTAAAATGCATCAACCGCGTGTGTAGCCGTGATGGTCTCTTTTCGGCAGAGTCCGGGAAGTGAACACGGTCTTGTGTTATGCTTGAACGTAAGTAGTTTCAGGATCACTTCTTGATCACTTCTAGCTTCACGTCTGTTGCGTTGCTTCTCTTCTCGCTCTCATTTGCGTATGTTAGCCACCATATATGCTTAGTGCTTGCTATAGCTCCACCTCACTACCCTTTCCTACCCATAAGCTTAAATAGTCTTGATCGCGCGGGTGTGAGATTGCTGAGTCCTCATGACTCACGGATACTTTCAAACAGTTGCAGGTGCCGAGGATACCAGTGCAGGTGACGCAAATGAGCTCAAGTGGGAGTTCGACGAGGACCTTGGTCGTTACTATGTTTATTTTCCTGATGATCAGTAGTGGAGCCCAGTTGGGACGATCGGGGATCTAGCATTTGGGGTTGTCTTCCTTTATTTTGGTTCCGTAGTCGGACCTTTGTTTGTACCTTGGATGATGTATGGATTATTTATGTATTGCGTGAAGTGGCGATTGTAAGCCAACTCTTTATCCCTTTCTTATTCAGTACATGGCATGTGTCGTGGTTTTGTCACGGCAGATGTCCTAGAGAAAGGACTTAGTCGTGGAGCCATCGCGACGGGTTAGCTTAAAGGGGCTAAAGCGGACAAGGGACGCCGAGAGTTTATACTAGTTCGGCCCCTTGCGGTGAAGGTAAAGGCCTAATCCAGTTGTTGTGGAATTGCTAGGGTTTCAATGACCAGGGAGCGAATACGCTTTGCTTGGGTCTCGAGTTCTTGTCTATTGTCCTTAAACCGCCGCCGGGTTGTCCCCTTATATACATGGGTTGACGCCCGTCGGTTTACAGGGTTCCGAGGCCGGCTCATAAACGTGTCCGGCCCGGTCTCTACTTATTTCTGCCTTATAATACAAGCTTACATATCAAGGTCGGTTTATGACTACAGGCCTTAATCCGCCTTTGGGCCCTGGGCCTTCATAAAGCATCATCATCTTTGTCTTCATGGGCTTCAAACATAATAACTCACTATAGGGATAACCCGGCCTTTCCTGGCCGGTTTACGCCCAGTAGTAATATCCCCAACATTAGGCCCGAGATTGATTTGAACTGGTTCATGTCAATCTCCAACACTTCGAGAAAATTTCTTCTTCGGCATCTTCACATAAGTCTTGTAAACCGCCGTGACGTCACTTTCCAGGACCATGATAACTCGCCATGACATCATCTGTTATTAAAAACTACACATAACCCACCTTTATTAATGAGCCTCCAACAATCGAGGCGACAGCTCCGCCTCATATCTAAATTTTGGGCTCCTTGATTTTCGCGCCTGTCACTTATCCCTTTGCCATTATAAATAGGGCCAGGGGGTCCTTTCCATTCCCCCCCGTGCCTCTTCGCATCGTCTTCTTCCTCGCGCCGACCGAACCTTCGAGCTCTGTCACCGCCGTCGATCTTCGCATCTGCCTCAACAACGGCCGCCGCATCAACCTATTTGTACCAGAAAGCCGCGGCGTCTCTCCACTGTTCATCTGTCATTGGTAAGCCTTCTCTCCGTCCACCCTAGATCTTACCATTAGGGTTTGTACTCATCGGTAGTTCTTCGAAGTTCTTGAAGCTGTTCTTCCTTGTTCCTCGTCAGTAGTACCAATGGCGAGTTAGATCTGATGTTTTTCAGTGCCCTAGTAGTTTAAACTCATGTTTCCTCATTAAGGCATCCTTTATATAAAACTCATCTGAACTTGCTGAACTGTTCGAGCACTTTGGAATTAGGTCAGAATATATTTTGATTTTCCAACGCACGTCAGATTTGAAATTACTATGCCAGGCTGTGAAACTTGTTTTTCCTTCACTTACATATCTTAGATCTGTGTCTTCAATACCAGATTAGGTGGTTTAATCTCATAGAAAAATGATGACCCAGTAAGTACCATTAGTCCCCTGTTGAACCGCCGATGCATTTATCTTTGCGATTTATCCATTGTCAGGCTCCGGTTTACCAATAACAGACTCCGGTTTAACAACACGCATATATCCTTGCACTGCTTTATATTTGTCCATTGTGAATCTTAAACCGGCATTAATCATGTTTCAGCTTCCCATTGAAATGGCCAAACAAGTCTATGAGTGCAATTGGGCTCCTTCCCGGGTCACTGAATATCAATTGGACAGATGCGTCGGAACTGGCGCTTTAGCCAAGAAAGATGTCATCCACTAGAGGGCCCCCGGTCCAAAAAATCCTCCTGAACCCAAGGACGGAGAAGTAGTTGTTTTTGTTGACCATCTGGGTCGAGGCTTTAGCCCTCCCGGTTCAAAATTCTTCCGAGATGTGCTTGCTAGTTTTCAACTCCATCCTCAGGACATTGGTCCAAACTCTGTGTCCAACATCTGCCATTTCCAAGTCTTTTGTGAGGCTTATCTTCAAGAGTAGCCCAAAGTTGAATTGTTTAGGGACTTCTTCCACTTAAACCGTCACACAGAGTTCACAGATGGACCCAATACTGAGCTTGGCGGAATGGCGGTTCAAAAGAGGAAGGAAGTCAGCTTCCCTCACGCCAAGCTTCACAGTCACCCCAAGGAGTGGAACCAGACTTGGTTTTACTGCAAAGATACATCTCCAATTGATGAAAATCCTTTGCCGGGTTACCGACCTCACCGTCTTAGCAATACACATCCCTTTCCTTAGAGGTTCACTGCAAAGGAAAGGGCCACTTATGCTCCACAACTGTCAAAGCTTAGAGCCTTTATGGCGAACGGTTTAACAGGTGTTGATTTTGCTCGCTGTTGGATAACTTGGAGCATATTTCCCTTAAACCGACGCCCCGGTTTAATGTGTGAATATACCGGGAGCTTGAAGGACCCCCAACGACACATTGATATCCAGCTTACAGATGCTGAAGTTACGGAGGCTGTGAAGAAGATGCTGAATGAACTGGAGGTTGTCTATAGCCAGACCGGATTAAGTCCTTTCTGTGTTTCCAACAAACCTCCAAAGGTAAGGGTCACATAACTTTTTTTGTTTTAACTTGCTTCTTTCAAATATTCTCTGAAAATCCTGTCCATCTTTGTCAGGGAGATGATCCGTTCTGGAAGAAAAAACCACAAGATAAACCGGCAAAACCGCAAGATAAACTGGCAAAGAAACTTCGCCTGAAGACCAAGGTTGTTAAAAAACCTGCCAAGAAAAGGACCACTGCGTCTTCCGAGCCAAATGCAGATGCCGATGAGGCTAATCCGGACTCAAAGGTAGAACTTGACTCTCTTGGTTCATTTTTCATACACCTCATTGACGATGACTATTATCAGGACGACGCTGAAGGCAGTCAAGCTGATGACGTTGAGGTAATTATTCTTTCCTCCGATTCAGATCCTCTGCCAACATAAAAAATCCGTCGAGCAAACCGGAAAGTAAAATTTTCTCACCCCCTTGCTCACTTGGACCCAAACTTTCTTTTGAAAACGCAGCAACACGAAGCTCGCCGCACAACCCGGCACAGCGGCCAGGTAGTTACCTCCGCCGGTTTACCGAACACTCCGGTTCGGAAACGCCGATCAGAGGTCTCTTATACTCTTGATACTTCTTGCCCCAATTCGGGTTGTTTCCGGCAGCCTCTTAATCCGTCTGACTCAAATTATCAGGGAACTCCTCACTCATCCTCTGGAGAGTCAACAGCCACACAGCTTCCAGCCCTCAAGACAGTTCCTGGGTGAGCCATACCTTTAAACTTATTTTCAATGCTTTATGCTGTACACAATTTATTGACTTTTATATTTGTTCTTCAGTGCCAAGCCAAGACCCAGCAAGAAGGCTCGGCTAAACAAAACGGCTAACGAAAATGTGGGTTGAATCAGAGAAAACCCCAGACCCAGTAGAAACCAATGCTGAATTCCTGCTTGATGATCCGCTGCAACAAGATTATGACTTCGTTGTTGAACGAGTAGAAGTTGACACCACAGGTCATACGGACAAACCGACTAGTCCGGCTCGCACAGATGATAAAGCGGCCAGTCCGGCTAAGGCTGTTGATAAGCCGTCCACTCTAGTGAAGGCCACTGATGATAAAGAGGATGATATTATGATTACAGGCGTCAGCCACACTACTCCTAGCAATCCGGTCACTTTATCCAAGCATAGCGCCAAGGATGAGGTTTCTGCTATGGGCAAGGGTAAATGGAATACTGATTTATCCAGCTATGCCCATCTCAACGCCCAAGACATTCACTCTGGCTTCTTGAATCGTCTGTATACTAGCCGCGACTATGAAGCCGGTTCAGTAAATCTAATGAAGGAGCGATATGAGGTAAGCACACAACTGTTTTCTATTATGTCCAATTTCCAATGTCAACTCCAGTAGCCCCCAAGTGACAGTTTATGGTATCAATCTAAACCGGGACTTAGTAATAACTTAACTTTTTATGCTTAGCCTCTAGGGACCAGGCTATCTCTTTAAGATGAACCGGTATTATAGAATTGCAATACTGTATCTTTCACTGGTGTAGCCCCCAAGGGCCGGTTTAACTTTGTAAAGATGAACCAAGACTTTTAAAAGACTTCCCAGATCAGTACTTTGAGCAAACATACATTAGCCCCCAAGTGCCAAGAGTAATACTTGTATTGTGCCTGGGACTTGTAGAAATTTTGGAGAACAAGCAAATATGCATTAGCCCCCAAGTATCAAGTGCATAACTTGTTATGTGCTTGGTACTTCAAACATGTATCACCAACTCATTATACTTATGTCTGTTATAGGCTAAACTGAGCAAAAAGGAAGCTCAAACCACTGATCTGCAAGAGAACATCAAATCCCAGCAAGCCGAAACATCCAAGACCAAGGAAGAGTTGACCAGCGCTTTAGACGCTATGGAGAAACTAAAAGAGAGCTTCAACAAGGAGCGGGCGGATTGGGAGACAGAAAAATCCGCTTTGCGAAAAAGAGCCGAGGATGCAGAAGCAGCTCTTAAACCAGTGGTAGATGAGCTGACTGGCGTAAAGCGGCAGATACATGCCATGACTGCTGCTGTGTTCGGTAAACATCCTTGCTTTACACTTTCAACATATCTTCCCATGCGTTGTCGGTTTACTGACGTTTGTAATGATGCAGGAACTCGCATTAGTCATCTAGGCTCTGATGTACAGAAGAAGCTGAAGGCTGCCTACACGCTGATAGAGCAGTTGTATACCGGCGCGCAACGAATCATCTGCACTGCTTCCCACAATAAACCGCCCCCAACATTAATCAAGGATACCTTAGAAAGGTTGTCTATGCTGCCTGCCCGGGTAGAAGAACTAAAGAGATCTGCTGCAAGGGCTAGTGCTCTGACCGCACTAACCCGGGCAAAGGCGTGGGTGCCTGATCTTGATCTGGAGGATGTCAGCAAAGGCTGTCCGAGCTTAAAAGAAGACGGATCAGAATTCAGGAATGATGACCTCCGAGCAATAAACCGGGAAGTACGTCCGCTGGCTTGCCAATTAGCAGAAGAAGCTGATCTTTCACATTATCAAGCAAGTTATGACGTTAACAACAAACGGGTGGCCGCCCCAACTCCTGAGGTTCAAAATCTCATCCCGCCAATTCGTAAGCACACTTATGCCCCTGACATTGAACCGTCCACCCTTATAAGCGACGAAGCTGTGTTCCAAGCCCTAACCGGGATCGACTGGACAACTATTGACTTCCAGCCGCTGGGTAGAGATGAAGACGATGAACCGGTGCAAGATGATCCGCAGCCGTCAGGTCAAGCTGGTGATGAAGCATGATCCGGAAGCCGGTTTAGCCTTCAGCGTGCTACAACCGTTATAAAAAAACAATTATTCTTTTGGGCACTGAAACGCCTTTGTAGTAGGCTAGTTAAAACACTTGGTCTGCTATGCCATCGTGCATATTTATCTGTGCCTGACACTTTGCTAATCCGCCATGCTTAATACATGTGATGTTCATAATCCATAGCAAGTTATTCAAGCTATCCCTGTAGACAAGAAGGTGAAAGTGCCCTGGCGGTTTACCACCGGACGGGTCATGATGCCTAGATATATAGCCAAGGTGTATAACTAAGGCCGTAAAAAAGATGATCAAATATGAAAATAATTGATACCTGTGACTTTGAGTCATAATGTTGGCTGACCAACTTTGTAATGAGGGTGATAACCCTAACCTTGAGTAATAATAACTCCTTTCATACCATGCCGGTTTATGAGAAAACCATGCCAGGTTGTGGTAAACCCTAGTTTATTCAATGCTGGCGACTTAGAGTCGAAACCAGACCGGGTTAAGAGACTCCGGGTTATAAGTGATTATGTACTGACAACTTGTAGTTTACAGCCTAGCCGGGTTGATGGACACCGGCTTATCAAAAACATCATAAGCCTTGTCAAAAGAGAGAAAAACTTCGCAAAAAGCAAATGCAAACTTGTAGTCGAGCCTTTTCACGGGCTGCCAGGCCCCAAATTCGAGGCTTTTCATGGGCTGCCAGGCCACTGAGTTAAACCATTTTACAAAGCCTTTTAAGATGGTCCTCAATCCTTAACCAATCGTCGTTTTAACTTGACAAGTTCAGGGTCTTATTAGAGTAACTTGTCAAAGTTCGACGGGTCATACCAGGTTTACCTGGGCGGAGTGACTTACTTAAGAAGGCAGGCTAACCCGGGGTTTTAGGTGTATATACCAGGCTTCCAAGCCGTGGCTTGATAGCCTATTACAAGTGTAGATTCTTTGTTCATTGCGACAACAAAGAATCCCCAAGTAACATTTTGAGCTGTGCTCAGTGGGTGCCTATGTTTGAGTTGTTGTTTTTGCAACAATCTCTTTGGCTTTGGAGTAATTTGCCTTTGAGCCGATCAAGAGGTGTGACTATGGTTCGAATACGACCAAGCCCCCAAGTGATATTGTGGCATTGCGCCGATCAAGAGGTGTAGCTATGGTTCAAATGCAACCATGCCCGCAAGTGATTTTTATATAAAGCTTTAATAAGCTGAATCAAGGGGTAAACCGGACGCCGCTTTATGAACAGAAGCCCCCATGTAACCACACATGATATAAGAAAAACAACATATACCCCACTTTAGCTGAGGCTCCGGTTTATTATATTAATCATAATATATACATTGTCATAACTATGTACATGAGCAGAGCCTGTGGCTCAAGTATGGTAAGGCCGAAGATGAGCAATATTCCACGACCGGTGGGTCTCCTCCTCCGATTTACGTGAGTCTTTGCGCTCTCGAACATCTATATGGTAGTATGACCCATTGTGCAGATTCTTGCTGACCACAAAAGGTCCTTCCCAAGGTGGGGATAACTTGTGCATATCCGTCTGATCCTGGATGAGTCGGAGCACGAGATCGCCTTCTTGAAAAGTTCTGGTTCTAACCCGGCGGCTGTGATAACGCCGCAGATCTTGCTGATAAATCGCCGAACGGGCTGCTACAATGTCACGCTCCTCATCTGACGGATCAAGTGCTTCTTGTCGTGCCTTCTCATTGTCAGCTTCGACATACGCTGCCACACGGGGCGAGTCATGACAGATGTCATTATGGAGAACCGCCTCTGCTCCATAAACCATGAAGAAAGGCATGTAACCCATGGATCTGTTGGGCGTGGTATTGATGCTCCATAACACATAAGGTAACTCCCCTACCCAACAACCCGGCGTCCGTTGCAAAGGAACCATAAGCCGGGGGTTGATGCCTCTCAAGATCTCTTGATTGGCCCTCTCCGCTTGACCATTGGAATGGGGGTGAGCCACTGATGATACGTCAAGCCGGATGTGCTCACGTTGACAGAACTCCTTCATGGCTCCTTTTGATAGATTGGTACCATTGTCTATTTCGGATCCAAATTAGCGCTGATGCTAAACTGCTTGGATGAATCGCCAGGAACGAAATCAACAAGCTTAGTCTCATCAGCCGATTTAAACTTCAAGGCCGGATCATGCTCTGTAGTTGGTTTCTTCAATGAAGTCATATCTGCCGGATCAACATTGTCCTTGTAAAACTTTAGCTCTTCTGTTGCACAAACCGACTCAGCATAAGCCGCATCACCTTCTTCACATTCCAAAGCGATCTTGCGGCTCCCGTGCACTGTGATAGTCCCCTTATGACCCGACATCTTGAGATGCAGATAGACATAACAGGGCCTTGCCATAAACTTAGCATAAGCCGGCCGTCGAAACAGGGCATGATATGGGCTCTTGATTTTCACCACTTCAAAAGTCAATGTCTCTGACCTTGAATCATGCTCATCTCCAAAAGCCACCTCCAGGGCTATCTTACCGACAGGATATGCCGATTTACCAGGCACTACACCAGGGAAGACCGTGTTGGACGGTTTAAGATTTTTATCTGTTAACCCCATGCGACGGAAGGTTTCATAATAAAGGATATTGATGCTACTCCCCCATCCATCAGTACTTTGGTGAACTTATAACCTCCAACCTGAGGTGCCACCACCAATGCCAAATGTCCAGGATTATCAACCTGAGGTGGATGATCCTCTCGACTCCAGACAATAGGCTGCTCAGACCAGCGTAAGTAACGGGGCACCGCCGACGGAGTTCACTGCCCTTTTATGAAGCTTCTGATCGCGTTTGCACAGGCTAGTGGTGAAGACATGATACTGCCCACTATTCAACTGCTTCGGGTTGCTCTAATAACCCGACTGCTGGTGTTGCTGCTGATTGCCCTGATGATTATAACCACCTTGGTTGCCCTGATTACCTTGATTGTGTTGGGGAACGTAGTAATTTCAAAAAAATTCCTACGCACATGCAAGATCATGGTGATGCATAGCAACGGCAGGGGAGAGTGTTGTCCACGTACCCTCGTAGACCGATAGCGGAAGTGTTTAACACAACGCGGTTGATGTAGTCGTACGTCTTCACGATCCGAACGATCAAGCACCGAACGCACGGCACCTCCGAGTTCAACCCACGTTCAGCTCGATGACGTCCCTCGAACTCCGATCCAGCCAGGTGTTGAGGGAGAGTTTCGTCGGCACAACGACGTGGTGACGATGATGATGTTCTACCGACACAGGGCTTCGCCTAAGCACCGCTACGATATTATCGAGGTGTAATATGGTGGAGGGGGGCACTGCACATGGCTAAAAGATCATTGATAAATTGTGTGTCGAGAGGTGCCCCCCTGCCCCCGTATATAAAGGAGCAAGGGGGAGGCCGCCGGCCAAGGGAGGAGAGGCGCAACAGGAGGAGTCCTACTCCTACCGGGAGTAGGACTCCCCCCTTTCCATGTTGGACTAGGAGAGGAAGGAAGGGGGGCGCCGCCCCCCTCTCCTTGTCCTATTCGGACTGGGGGGGAGGGGCGCGTGGCCCTGCCCTGGCCTCCTCTCCTCTCTTCCACCTAGGCCCAATAAGGCCCATTAAGTTACCGGGGGGTTCCGGTAACCTCCCGGTACTCCGGAAAAATCCCGATTTCACCCGGAACACTTCCGATGTCCAAACATAGGCTTCCAATATATCAATCTTTATGTCTCGACCATTTCGAGACTCCTCGTCATGTCCGTGATCACATCCGGGACTCCGAACAACCTTCGGTACATCAAAACATATAAACTCATAATATAACTGTCATCGTAACGTTAAGCGTGCGGACCCTACGGGTTCGAGAACTATGTAGACATGACCGAGACACCTCTCCGGTCAATAACCAATAGCGGAACCTGGATGCTCATATTTTTTCCCACATATTCTACGAAGATCTTTATCGGTCAGACCGCATAACAACATACGTTGTTCCCTTTGTCATCGGTATGTTACTTGCCCGAGATTCGATCGTCGGTATCTCGATACCTAGTTCAATCTCGTTACCGGCAAGTCTCTTTACTCGTTCCGTAATACATCATCCCGCAACTAACTCATTAGTCACAATGCTTGCAAGGCTTATAGTGATGTGTATTACTGAGTGGGCCCAGAGATACCTCTCCGACAATCGGAGTGACAAATCCTAATCTCGAAATACGCCAACCCAACAAGTACCTTTGGAGACACCTGTAGAGCACCTTTATAATCACCCAGTTACGTTGTGACGTTTGGTAGCACACAAAGTGTTCCTCCGGTAAACGGGAGTTGCATAATCTCATAGTCATAGGAACATGTATAAGTCATGAAGAAAGCAATAGCAACATACTAAATGATCGAGTGCTAAGCTAACGGAATGGGTCAAGTCAATCACATCATTCTCCTAATGATGTGATCCCTTAATCAAATGACAACTCATGTCTATGGCTAGGAAACATAACCATCTTTGATCAACGAGCTAGTCACGTAGAGGCATACTAGTGACACTCTGTTTGTCTATGTATTCACACATGTATTATGTTTCCGGTTAATACAATTCCAGCATGAATAATAAACATTTATCATGATATAAGGAAATAAATAATAACTTTATTATTTCCTCTACGGAATATTTCCTTCAGTCTCCCACTTGCACTAGAGTCAATAATCTAGATTACACAGTAATGATTCTTACACCCATGGAGTCTTGGTGTTGATCATGTTTTGCTCGTGGAAGAGGCTTAGTCAACGGGTCTGCAACATTCAGATCCGTATGTATCTTGCAAATTTCTATGTGTCCCACCTGGACTAAATCCTGGATGGAATTGAAGCGTCTTTTCATGTGCTTGGTTCTCTTGTGAAATCTGGATTCCTTTGCTAAGGCAATTGCACCAGTATTGTCACAAAAGATTTTCATTGGTCCCGATGCACTAGGTATGACACCTAGATCGGATATGAACTCCTTCATCGAGACTCCTTCATTTGCTGCTTCCGAAGCAGCTATGTACTCCGCTTCACACGTAGATCCCGCCACGACACTTTGCTTAGAACTGCACCAACTGACAGATCCACCGTTCAATGTAAATACATATCCGGTTTGCGATTTAGAATCGTCCGGATCAGTGTCAAAGCTTGCATCAACGTAACCATTTACGATGAGCTCTTTGTCACCTCCATAAACGAGAAACATATCCTTAGTCCTTTTCAGGTATTTCAGGATGTTCTTGACCGCTGTCCAGTGATCCACTCCTGGATTACTTTGGTACCTCCCTGCTAAACTTATAGCAAGGAACACATCAGGTCTAGTACACAGCATTGCATACATGATAGAGCCTATGGCTGAAGCATAGGGAACATCTTTCATCTTCTCTCTATCTTCTGCAGTGGTCGGGCATTGAGTCTTACTCAATCTCACACCTTGTAGTACAGGCAAGAACCCTTTCTTTGCTTGATTCATTTTGAACTTCTTCAAAACTTTCTCAAAGTATGTGCTTTGTGAAAGTCCAATTAAGCGTCTTGATCTATCTCTATAGATCTTGATGCCCAATATATATGCAGCTTCACCGAGGTCTTTCATTGAAAAAATCTTATTCAAGTATCCCTTTATGCTATCCAGAAATTCTATATCATTTCCAATTAGCAATATGTCATCCACATATAATATCAGAAATGCTACTGAGCTCCCACTCACTTTCTTGTAAATACAGGCTTCTCCAAAAGTCTATATAAAACCAAATGCTTTGATCAAACTATCAAAGCGTTTATTCCAACTCCGAGAGGCTTGCACCAGTCCATAAATGGATCGCTGGAGCTTGCACACTTTTTTAGCTCCCTTTGGATCGACAAAACCTTCCGGTTGCATCATATACAACTCTTCTTCCAGAAATCCATTCAGGAATGCAGTTTTGACATCCATTTGCCAAATTTCATAATCATAAAATGCGGCAATTGCTAACATGATTCGGACAGACTTAAGCATCGCTACGGGTGAGAAGGTCTCATTGTAGTCAATCCCTTGAACTTGTCGAAAACCTTTCGCAACAAGTCGAGCTTTATAGACAGTAACATTACCGTCAGCGTCAGTCTTCTTCTTGAAGATCCATTTATTTTCAATGGCTTGCCGATCATCGGGCAAGTCAACCAAAGTCCATACTTTGTTCTCATACATGGATCCCATCTCGGATTTCATGGCCTCAAGCCATTTTGCGGAATCTGGGCTCACCATCGCTTCTTCATAGTTCGTAGGTTCGTCATGGTCTAGCAACATAACCTCCAGAACAGGATTACCGTACCACTCTGGTGCAGATCTTAATCTGGTTGACCTACGAGGTTCAGTAATAACTTGATCTGAAGTTTCATGATCATTATCATTAACTTCCTCAACAAATTGGTGTAGGTGTCGCAGAAACTGGTTTCTGCGATGATCTACTTTCCAATAAGGGAGCAGGTACAGTTACCTCATCAAGTTCTACTTTCCTCCCACTCACTTCTTTCGAGAGAAACTCCTTCTCTAGAAAGGATCCATTCTTAGCAACGAATGTCTTGCCTTCAGATCTGTGATAGAAGGTGTACCCAACAGTCTCGTTTGGGTATCCTATGAAGACACATTTCTCCGATTTAGGTTCGAGCTTATCAGGTTGAAGTTTCTTCCCATAAGCATCGCAACCCCAAACTTTAAGATACGACAACTTTGGTTTCTTGCCAAACCATAGTTCATAAGGCGTCGTCTCAACGGATTTCGATGGTGTCCTATTTAGAGTGAATGCAGCCGTCTATAAAGAATAACCCCAAAACGATAGCGGTAAATCAGTAAGAGACATCATAGATCGCACCATATCTAGTAAAGTACGATTACGACGTTCGGACACACCATTGCGTTGTGGTGTTCCGGGTGGCGTGAGTTGCGAAACTATTCCGCATTGTTTCAAATGTAGGCCAAACTCGTAACTCAAATATTCTCCTCCACGATCTGATCGTAGAAACTTTATTTTCTTGTTACGATGATTTTCAACTTCGCTCCGAAATTCTTTGAACTTTTCAAATGTTTCAGACTTATGTTTCATTAAGTAGATATACCTATATCTGCTCAAATCATGTGTGAAGGTGAGAAAATAACGATATCCGCCACGAGCCTCAATATTCATCGGACCACATACATCTGTATGTATGATTTCCAACAAATCAGTTGCTCTCTCCATAGTACCGGAGAACGGTGTTTTAGTCATCTTGCCCATGATACACGGTTCGCAAGTACCAAGTGATTCATAATCAAGTGATTCCAAAAGTCCATCATTATGGAGTTTCTTCATGCGCTTTACACCGATATGACCTAAACGGCAGTGCCACAAATAAGTTGCACTATCATTATCAACTCTGCATCTTTTGGCTTCAATATTATGAATATGTGTATCACTACTATCGAGATTCAACAAAAATAGACCACTCTTCAAGGGTGCATGACCATAAAAGATATTATTCATATAAATAGAACAACCATTATTCTCTGATTTAAATGAATAACCGTCTCACATCAAACAAGATCCAGATATTATGTTCATGCTTAACGTTGGCACCAAATAACAATTATTTAGGTCTAAAACTAATCCCGAAGGTAGATGTAGAGGTAGCGTGCCGATCGCGATCACATCGACTTTGGAACCATTTCCCACGCGCATCGTCACCTCGTCCTTAGCCAATCTTCGCTTAATCCGTAGCCCCTGTTTCGAGTTGCAAATATTAGCAACAGAACCAGTATCAAATACCCAGGTGCTACTGCGAGCATTAGTAAGGTACACATCAATAACATGTATATGTTATATACCTTTGTTAACCTTGCCATCCTTCTTATCCGCCAAATACTTGGGGCAGTTCCGCTTCCAGTGACCAGTCTGCTTGTAGTAGAAGCACTCAGTTTCAGGCTTAGGTCCAGACTTGGGTTTCTTCTCCTGAACAACAACTTGCTTGCTGTTCTTCTTGAAGTTCCCCTTCTTCTTCCCTTTGCCCTTTTTCTTGAAACTAGTGGTCTTATTGACCATCAACACTTGATGCTCCTTTTTGATTTCTACCTCCGCTGCCTTTAGCATTGCGAAGAGCTCGGGAATTGTCTTATTCATCCCTTGCATGTTATAGTTCATCACGAAGCTCTTGTAGCTTGGTGGCAGTGATTGAAGAATTCTGTCAATGACGCTATCATCCGGAAGATTAACTCCCAATTGAATCAAGTGATTATTATACCCAGACATTTTGAGTATATGCTCACTGACAGAACTATTCTCTTCCATCTTGCAGCTATAGAACTTATTGGAGACTTCATATCTCTCAATCCGGGCATTTGCTTGAAATATTAACTTCAACTCCTGGAACATCTCATATGCTCCATGACGTTCAAAACATTGTTGAAGACCCGGTTCTAAGCCGTAAAGCATGGCACACTGAACTATCGAGTAGTCATCAGCTTTGCTCTGCCAGACGTTCATAACTTCTGGTGTTGCTCTTGCAGGAGGCCTGGCACCTAGCGGTGCTTCCAGGACGTAATTCTTCTGTGCAGCAATGAGGATAATCCTCAAGTTACGGACCCAGTCCGTGTAATTGCTACCATCATCTTTCAACTTTGCTTTCTCAAGGAACGCATTAAAATTCAACGGAACAACAGCACGGGCCATTTATCTACAATTAACATAGACAAGCAAGATACTATCAGGTACTAAGTTCATGATAAATTCAAGTTCAATTAATCATATTACTTAAGAACTCCCACTTAGATAGACATCCCTCTAATCCTCTAAGTTATCACGTGATCCATATCAACTAAACCATGTCCGATCATCACGTGAGATGGAGTAGTTTCAATAGTGAACATCACTATGTTGATCATATCTACTATATGATTCACGCTCGACCTTTCGGTCTCCGTGTTCCGAGGCCATATCTGCATATGCTAGGCTCGTCAAGTTTAACGTGAGTATTGCGTGTGTGCAACTGTTTTGCACCCGTTGTATTGAACGTAGAGCCTATCACACCCGATCATCACGTGGTGTCTCGGCACGAAGAACTTTCGCAACGGCGCATACTCAGGGAGAACACTTTTATCTTGAAATTTTAGTGAGAGATCATCTTATAATGCTACCGTCATTCAAAGCAAGATAAGATGCATAAAAGATAAACATCACATGCAATCAATATAAGTGATATGATATGGCCATCATCATCTTGTGCTTGTGATCTCCATCTCCGAAGCACCGCCATGATCACCATCGCCACCGGCACGACACCTTGATCTCCATCGTAGCATCGTTGTCGTCTCGCCAACTATTGCTTTTACGACTATCGCTACCGCTTAGTGATAAAGTAAAACAATTACATGGCGATTGCATTTCATACAATAAAGCGACAACCATATGGCTCCTGCCAGTTGCCGATAACTCGGTTACAAAACATGATCATCTCATACAATAAAATATAGCATCATGTCTTGACCATATCACATCACAACATGCCCTGCAAAAACAAGTTAGACGTCCTCTACTTTGTTGTTGCAAGTTTTACGTGACTGCTACGGGCTTAGCAAGAACCGTTCTTACCTACGCATCAAAACCACAACGATAGTTTGTCAAGTTGGTGCTATTTTAATGTTTGCAAGGACCGGGCGTAGCCACACTCGGTTCAACTAAAGTGAGAGAGACAGACACCCGCTAGTCACCTTTAAGCAACGAGTGCTCGCAACGGTGAAAGCAGTCTCGCGTAAGCGTACGCGTAATGTCGGTCCGGGCTGCTTCATCTCACAATACCGCCGAACCAAAGTATGACATGCTGGTAAGCAGTATGACTTATATCGCCCACAACTCACTTGTGTTCTACTCGTGCATATAACATCAACGCATAAAACCAGGCTCGGATGCCACTGTTGGGGAACGTAGTAATTTCAAAAAAATTCCTACGCACACGCAAGATCATGGTGATGCATAGCAACGAGAGGGGAGAGTGTTGTCCAGGTACCCTCGTAGACCGATAGCGGAAGCGTTTAACACAACGCGGTTGATGTAGTCGTACGTCTTCACGATCCGACCGATCAAGCACCGAACGCACGACACCTCCGAGTTCAGCACACGTTCAGCTCGATGACGTCCCTCGAACTCCGATCCAGCCGAGTGTTGAGGGAGAGTTTCGTCAGCACGACGGCGTGGTGACGATGATGATGTTCTACCGACGCAGGGCTTCGCCTAAGCACCGCTACAATATTATCGAGGTGTAATATGGTGGAGGGGGCACCGCACACGGCTAAAAGATCGTTGATAAATTGTGTGTCGAGAGGTGTCCCCCTGCCCCCGTATATAAAGGAGCAAGGGGGAGGCCGCCGGCCAAGGGAGGAGAGGCGCGCCAGGAGGAGTCCTACTCCTACCGGTAGTAGGACTCCCCCCTTTCCATGTTGGACTAGGAGAGGAAGGGGGAAAAGGTGGAGGGGAGGAAGGAAGGGGGGGCGCCGCCCCCCTCTCCTTGTCCTATTCGGATTGGCGGGAGGGGTGCGCGGCCCTGCCCTGCCCTCCTCTCCTCTCTTCCACCTAGGCCCAATAAGGCCCATTAAGTTACCGGGGGGTTCCGGTAACCTCCCGGTACTCCGGAAAAACCCCGATTTCACCCGGAACACTTCCGATGTCCAAACATAGGCTTCCAATATATCAATCTTTATGTCTCGACCATTTTGAGACTCCTCATCATGTCCCTGATCACATCCGGGACTCCGAACAACCTTCGGTACATCAAAACATATAAACTCATAATATAACTGTCATTGTAACGTTAAGCGTGCGGACCCTACGGGTTCGAGAACTATGTAGACATGACCGAGACACCTCTCCGGTCAATAACCAATAGCGGAACCTGGATGCTCATATTGGTTCCCACATATTCTACGAAGATCTTTATCGGTCAGACCGCATAACAACAAATGTTGTTCCCTTTGTCATCGGTATGTTACTTGCCCGAGATTCGATCGTCGGTATCTCGATACCTAGTTCAATCTCGTTACCGGCAAGTCTCTTTACTCGTTCCGTAATACATCATCCCGCAACTAACTCATTAGTCACAATGCTTGCAAGGCTTATAGTGATGTGTATTACTGAGTGGGCCCAGAGATACCTCTCCGACAATCGGAGTGACAAATCCTAATCTCGAAATACGCTAACCCAACAAGTACCTTTGCAGACACCTGTAGAGCACCTTTATAATCACCCAGTTACGTTGTGATGTTTGGTAGCACACAAAGTGTTCCTCTGGTAAGCGGGAGTTGCATAATCTCATAGTCATAGGAACATGTATAAGTCATGAAGAAAGCAATAGCAACATACTAAACGATCGAGTGCTAAGCTAACGGAATGGGTCAAGTCAATCACATCATTCTCCTAATGATGTGATCCCGTTAATCAAATGACAACTCATGTCTATGGCTAGGAAACATAACCATCTTTGATCAACGAGCTAGTCAAGTAGAGGCATACTGGTGACACTCTGTTTGTCTATGTATTCACACATGTATTATGTTTCCGGATAATACAATTCCAGCATGAATAATAAACATTTATCATGATATAAGGAAATAAATAATAACTTTATCATTGCCTCTAGGGCATATTTCCTTCAGATTGTTAGGTCCGCTCTGATTACCGTGAAAACCTGAATCGGAGCTGCCTCCACCATAGCTCGGTCCATGAGATCCGGGGCCTGAACCGCCGCCCGGTCCATGATCATACCGAAAAGGGTCAGAATTTTTAAACTCCTGCATGATATAACAATCTTTCCATAGGTGCGTAGCCGGTTTGTCCTGCGACCCGTGCTTTGGGCAAGGCTGGTTTAACAGATAAGACAGGCGGTCCGGATTAGGACTTGGCCCTCCGCCACGCCGGGGCGGTTTACCGTTACGCCGCTGGCCCTTGTCCTGCGTGTTGGTATTAGCCACAAAATCTAGACTCTTATCCTCTTTATGCTTACCACTGTTTCCATGACCCGCCGGGTTATGCTGCTTCCCCTTGGTATTGCCGCTCTTCTTTCCCTTCCCTGTCTTGTCATCGTCAAACTCGGGATCCTCGGTACTATCAGAGTCGGCATACTTCACCAGAGCAGCCATAAGAGTCCCAATGTCATTGCAGTGACGTTTGAGTTGTCCCAATTTCAACTTCAGAGGTGTAAACCAGCAATTGCCTTCCAACGTCAAAACTGCTGTGTCAGCGTTGATGTGGTCTGATGAATGCAAGATTTGCGAAACCCGATGCACCCAATGGGTTGTTGATTCTCCTTCCTCTTGAACACAGGCAGCCAAGTCCACAATTGACATGGGCTGCTTGCACGTGTCTTTGAAATTCTGAATAAACCGGGCCCTCAATTTGGCCCATGACCCAATGGAGTTAGCTGGCAAATATTTCAACCAAGTGCGAGCCGTTCCCTCCAACATCATGGTAAAGTATTTAGGACACGCCGCATCGTCCACATCCAGCATCTCCATTGCCACCTCATAGCTTTCGACCCATGACTCGGGGGATAAATCGGCGGTATAATTCGGCACTATACGTGGGCCTTTGAAATCCTTGGGTAGGCGCATGTTGCCCAGTGCTGGGATGAGACACGACACTCCCAAAGAGCTGGAAGTAACCCCTGGTTCCACCGACGTGGTTGGACGAACCGGAGTAAGTTGGCGGGTCTCCTGATGTGCCGCTAACTCGGCCTCTCGACATGCTCTAGCGCGATCCACCACATCCTGAGCATCACCACCACCACCCGTCGGGTTATGGCCACGGGGCGGGTCACGGTTTCGCGCACTGCTGTAGCTCCGGCTTGGGCGGGGAGTAGAATGGATCCTTTCGCGACTATATGAATAAGCCTGCTGCTGAGTTAAAGCTGTCTGAAGGAGCTCCCTAGCCCGTCGCGTCTCAACCGCTACTGGGGACTCGTCTTCGATCGGGAGAGCCGCCAGTCGCGAAGCGGCAACGACAATGCCATCCATCGGGTTGGAATAGTGACCCGGCGGTGTTGGGACGTGCTGCGACGGAACGTTGTTCTGACGGGACGGATCTGTTGGAAGCGGCTGAACAGGCGCACCCATTTCAGGTGCCTCTGCCCAGTTTACCGCCGGTGGATTACTGGTCCCTGCTCCTGGGGTATTAAAGAGGTTCTTGGCCTCATAAACCGGCGGCAGGTGAGACCGGTATCTTGTCCTCATGACATCATTTGACGCACTCTGATCCAACATAAGCCGGTAAGCTTGTGCATCCAATGCGGCTCGTTCCGCAGTCATCCTGGCATCCTCAGCTGCCAGTTCGGCCTTGGCCTGAGTTATCTGATCTTTCACCTTTGCAATTTCCACATCATGCTCATCCCGATTGGCCGGGTTAACCTCTGCCATCAATGTTTCCAAAGCATCGAACAAATCAGATAAAACCTGAGCCGGCGGTCGCACGGGGCCTCCTGCCCTGGTCGCTATTGCTGTCGAGGAGTGGAGCGCTGGCTGTGTACCGGCCATGAAGATCGCGACCCGGTTTGGCGGATCAAAGGGTCCGGAATACTGTCGCCATCGGAACAGCCCCCGATCCGGCCATCTTGCAACTGGTACAATGACTCGGTCTCTCCGGTCGATGACTCATCGCCGGAATAAACGATGGTTTCACCACCAGATTCCGATCTATCCTCAGTTTCCACTCTGTGGATGACTTCCATGAAGGCACGCTTCATGATAGGATTAACCCGGGTAGATCTCGCGCGCTGAGCCGTTTCGACGATGTCGGTGCAGATGTTCGGCTCAGGGCCCGGTTCGCCGATCTTGCAATGGAAACGTGTATGCCGCCGAAGGGGACCCGGTACCCGTACTCGATTGAGCCGGCCACGGAGCCCCAGCCTGCGTCGTCGATGTAGAGCTTGCCGCGATGACTCTTGGTCATCCGAACCACAGTGTAACCCTTGAGACCTTCGAAGCTGCCCTTTAAGAACTCAAAACCATCGTGCGATAGCCCCACGGTGGGCGCCAACTCTCGTGGTTTTGTCACGGCAGATGTCCTAGAGAAAGGACTTAGTCGTGGAGCCATTGCGACGGGTTAGCTTAAAGGGGTTAAAGCAGACAAGGGACGCAGAGAGTTTATACTGGTTCGGCCCCTTGCGGTGAAGGTAAAGGCCTAATCCAGTTGTTGTGGAATTTCTAGGGTTTCGATGACCAGGGAGCGAATACGATTTGCTTGGGTCTCAAGTTGTTGTCTGTTGTCCTTAAACCGCCGCCGGGTCATCCCCTTATATACATGGGTTGACGCCCGTCGGTTTACAGGGTTCCGAGGCCGGCTCATAAACGTGTCCGGCCCGGTCTCTACTTATTTCTGCCTTATAATACAAGCTTACATATCAAGGTCGGTTTATGACTACAGGCCTTAATCCGCCTTTGGGCCATGGGCCTTCATAAAGCGTCATCATCTTTGTCTTCATGGGCTTCAAACATAATAACTCACTATAGGGATAACCCGGCCTTTCCTGACCGGTTTACGCCCAGTAGTAATATCCCCAACAGGATGTGTGAAGATTACCCCTCTTGCGACAAGCCTACCATGCGGCTATGCCTCTAATTCGTGCCCCGACACGTCGGAGATATAGCCGCATTGTGGGTGTTACAAGTTGGTAATCAGAGCCTTCCCCGACTTAGGAGCCCCCTGCTTGATCGAATCGTTGACGTTGTTGAGTCTACAAGAAAATGTTTTGAGTCTTAGGATTATATATATATCGAAGGGTAGGATTCTTTTTACTCCTCAGTCCCGTCGTCGCTCTGGTGAGGCTTCCTGACGTAGAAGTTTTGACTCTCCTCGCCTCAAATTTCAAGAAAAAAAATTTAGGATCACGCGGGTATATATCGTAGGATATCTTTCCAACACACACATGATACGATATGGGATCTATCATATGTTTGTTTCCGGCTTATTTTGCAAGCCAATCCTTTGTTTTGTTTTGGTTTGTGGTATTCAAGTTGCTTCAATGTCAAGTGTTGATTCCATACCTTCCCTAAGTGGTGTCAATTCTTCTTGATCATCGAGGTTGTCATGTCAATTCTTTCCAACCGGTGCGATTCTCTTCAAGATGATCCTATCATTTTTCCCATCCGCAGGATCAACTCAAAGTCTTCTCAACGTTATTTGTTTCATCCGTCCCAAGTTGCCTTTGTTTTCCCGCCCTCCCACCCCTTTTCTTCAAGGAATCATATATATTAATCGAGTATCCATCTTATTGATGGGAAGTCTCTCCATTCTTTTTCGTCAATGTTCTTATCCAGTGATTCTCAAGAATATACTAACGGAGCCTTAAGTTTATAATTATTCATTCTTTTTCTTCTTCGATGGAGTAAATTCAAGCCTTCAATGTTCATCACATTCCGTCCCTTGTTTCAAATGATTTCTTATGCCGGTGCACCTGTCAATTATCCACTTCTGCTATTCAATTGTTTCCATTCATGTTTCCATTCTTAATCCGTTCAAGTTATTTCGAGGATGTTATCTCATTCAATCCATTCAAATCAACCGGTGCAATCTCCCTTTCAAGTAATGGTTCGAAGGTGTTTCTTTTGAGTGGGCCCTAACCCATAGGTCTTTTCCCAGGATCTTACCTGATTCTTCTATTTTTCCCGGAGCTACCCTCAACTTCTTTTCGAAGTTTGACGTAAGAATGATTTATCATCAGTCATATGTCTTTCTCCAAACATCTTTCAAATTCTTTCATCGTTGGCTCAACCTCTTCGCTTTTGATTCTCCCAGAGTGTCTAAACAATTCTTAGTGGTGGTTCTTGTCATCTTTCTCAACATTTGAAGACCGAAAAAGAGCTTCTCTGCAATCATATCCGTTCTCAAGATTCATGGTTCTAGCGTTATGCCATCCTCTCATAACTGTTTTCGATTGTGAGAATTCTTTTCACCCATCCGGAGCAATTCAGGAGTCTTTTCAGTTTGATTCTCTGGAGCCCATCATCTTAGAATTATTCATTCCAGCTTGCAGCTCTCATTCTCAAAATCTTACCGGTGCTTCGCTCAAGTATTCGTCAATCAATTCAAGATCTCTTCATTATCTTGTATCTAAATTCCCTCAAGTATCATCTTTCGTTTTCCAATTCTTCCTAGTGAATTGTGCCTTTGCTACTTTCATTTTCAATTCTTACGGTGGTTCGTTCAAGATTTCTCTTCCTTCGTTATCATATCAATTCATTCCTTCTTCCCAATCCTACCGGTGGTTTGTTGAAGACCTTCCCAATTTTGCGCAATATCTATCTTAATCCTTTCTACGAGAATAAGTAGTATGACAAATCCGTTAGTTGTCATCAATTTAAATTGGTGAAGGATACGCATAACATAATCCTTATTCCTGTTTCATCAAAGTGATTAATTCCTTATTCTGGAGGTTCATCAAAAAATTTGCTCTCATTTGTTCATCTTTCTTTCCGGAGTTCCAAGTTTTCTCGGTTATATCATCGCGAAGCTCCATCTAATCAATGCAAGGATTCATCTTCTTCTTTTCAAGCTTCTCTCCTTGCGACCTTGTTTTATTTATCCGGAGTTCTTCGAGAGTTTCTTCATGGTGGCTCATCAAGGATTCTGTTCATTCTTCAATTGTTCTTCAAGATCTCTCTCGAAGTCATGAACCGCCAAGCTATACTCTCAAATAAGCATGGTGCTCAACACATGTTTTGTTTTGAGGAGTTCAAGCATTCTTCATCTTGCATTCCGAAGTGCAATTCTTCCTACCTTATCTTTTCAGGTGGTGTTATGTCATTTTTGACAATTTTTGTGTGTTTCATGATTCACAAGTTCAGGAATGAGATATTTAAAACCCATCACTTTCTTCCTTGGAGTTATCTTGGTATAGAGTTCACCTAAAGCCTTCCATTGGGAATGTTGCTCGTCGTGATGATTACCTTTGATCCAAGTTTTCTTATCACCTCGGTGGAAGAAGCTTTCTATCTTTTCTAGCTCTCAATCAAATCTTTTTTCCCATGAGTGGCAGGTTGTCACCTCATAATTTTTTGAGATGTCTTCCATAAGCCCACATCAAGCTTATCCTTTCGTTGTTGATAATCCAACAACTCCATTCTAGCATTTGTTGTAAGCGTGCTCTCTCTAGATCTTGTTTCCCTCCGTTCATTCCATTCCATTCTTTCATTTCTTCCGGAGGCATTGTGATGTTGCTCTCTCATCTCATCATCAAGAGTTGTGAGGTTCGTGTTCTTTCCTGTGCTTATCAATTTAACCGGAGTGTTGTGTCCTCTGCTCAGACTCTTTTCATCTTATCAAGTTTTCCTTCCCTTTTCTACCGCAGTGCTCTCAATTGTGTTCAACTCCGTTGTGTGCTTTCTTTCAATTTTTCAAACTCTCAAGGTTCGTGGTTTCACTCGTTTGTTGAAGAAGCAACTTTGTTTTACCTCTTCATCTTCCGTTTTCCCTCCGGTGCCATCCTAGATCTCGGGACGAGATCCTCTTGTAGTGGTGGAGTGTTGTAACACCCCGGATGTAACTTTCCATATCTGTATCTCCGACTCTTGCCTTTTTCGGAGATGCAATATGATATTCCCTTCGTGGTTGGGTTTTGTCTTTGTATTGCTTTTGTTCATGTCATGCATTTCATATCATGTCATCATGTGCATCGCATTTGCATTCGTGTTCGTCTCATGCATCTGAGCATTTTCCCCGTTGTCCGTTTTGCAATCTGACACTCCCACGTGCACCGGCGCACCCCTCTTGTCTCTTTTCGTGAGCAGGTGTTAAACGTTCTCGGAATGGGCCGAGATTTGTCAAGTGGCCTTGATACATCACCGGAAGACCTCCTGTCAAATTTCATTCCATTTGGAGGCCGTTTGATGCCCCAACGGTTAACCGGGTAACCGCAAAAGCCTCATTGTGTTGCATCCCAACACCCCTCCAAAACAGCCCAATAACCCATCTAAACCACTTCCATGTCCCCCGTCATCGGATCACGATCGTATGGGCGAAAACCACACCTCATTTGGGCACTCCCACCTCCTTCTACCTATATATATGTGATCCCCTCCGAATTTCGCGTAGATGAACCCTAGCCCCGCTCCCCTCGCGCCGCCGGACACGTCCAACTCCGGCCGGACATGTCCCGCCTCCACGTCGTCCGGCCAATCCGGAGCCGCCACTTAAGCACCACCGCCTCCCTCCTCCACTCGCGCGCCGCCATGTGTCGTCGCCGTCCTCCTCCACCGCTTGGGCCCGTGAGCCCATCCGCGGCCCGCCGGGCCCGTTCGTCGCCGCCCGCACTGCCCGGGTGCACGAGCGCGCGCCCCGCCGCCCGAGTCCG